>NC_133811.1:3666335-3668835 GCF_043250625.1 Sebastes fasciatus | reverse complement strand
TGCTTCTTCGATGGACACTGGCAGGCACTGATGAAAATCAATAGAATGGTGTACACACAATGTCAATGCTTTACAAAGATTTTTTAAAGAGCAGATCACGAGTTACAAGTGTATATCATTATATCATAAACTAATTAGAAGCTGATCAATTTCACTCAGAAAAATTTTGTAGGAGCGAGGAATGATGAAATTCAACATCCAGAGACAAGCTGCTCTGGTTTTCAAAGTCTCCACCGGAGAAGCAGCGGCGCCCCGTGCTGTTTGGAAAGAGAAGTGAAAAAGCTTACAGCACCTGGTATTCCCAGGCGGTCTCCCATCCAAGTACTGACCAGGCCCGACCCTGCTTAGCTTCCGAGATCAGACGAGATCGGGCGTGTTCAGGGTGGTATGGCCGTAAGCAACAGCACTGGTGACAAAACGGCCCTTTATAGATGTCTATCACTGCCGCCGTGAACGCCTGTGTGCATTTCTGCTCATAGGGACATTAGCATATTTACAGAACTTCTGGGCAAGGAGCTCTGATTACAGTGACACAGTTTCCCCACATGAATGATAAACACTATCTACGACAGAGGTGAGATTGTAACTACGCTGCTTGAATGCAGGTTTGAGGTGCTTTTTTCTATTTTATGCTACTTTATACTTTATTTTACAGGGATAGATTGGAGTTTTTACTCCACTACGTTTGTGATTGTTATTGCGACTTTGTACATTTAGATTTGACATTTAAAACGTGATTGTTTCAGAAAATATGGCGCAGCATGATACTTGAAAATGCTGCTTACACAGCAATACTGCAGTGCTAATAATCCAATAATAGTTTTAGCCTGTAACAATGTAACACTGACAGAGTTTCTTACAAAGGCCATTTTTGTCATTATAGTGAGAATATCTGTTTGTGTTCCTGACAATCTGCAGCTGCTACCTGTATGGGCAGAATACCAAAACGTTGTGTTACAGCATCTTTAAATGGCCTTTTTGTTGCTGCAAATGTTGCTTACGGCCATACCACCCTGAACACGCCGGATCTCGTCTGATCTCGGAAGCTAAGTAGGGTCGGGCCTGGTCAGTACTTGGATGGGAGACCGCCTGGGAATACCAGGTGCTGTAAGCTTTTTCACTTCTCTTTTACAAACAGCAGAGGGCGCTGCTGCTTCTTCGATGGACACTGGCAGGCACTGATGAAAATCAATAGAATGGTGTACACACAATGTCAATGCTTTACAAAGATTTTTTAAAGAGCAGATCACGAGTTACAAGTGTATATCATTATATCATAAACTAATTAGAAGCTGATCAATTTCACTCAGAAAAATTTTGTAGGAGCGAGGAATGATGAAATTCAACATCCAGAGACAAGCTGCTCTGGTTTTCAAAGTCTCCACCGGAGAAGCAGCGGCGCCCCGTGCTGTTTGGAAAGAGAAGTGAAAAAGCTTACAGCACCTGGTATTCCCAGGCGGTCTCCCATCCAAGTACTGACCAGGCCCGACCCTGCTTAGCTTCCGAGATCAGACGAGATCGGGCGTGTTCAGGGTGGTATGGCCGTAAGCAACAGCACTGGTGACAAAACGGCCCTTTATAGATGTCTATCACTGCCGCCGTGAACGCCTGTGTGCATTTCTGCTCATAGGGACATTAGCATATTTACAGAACTTCTGGGCAAGGAGCTCTGATTACAGTGACACAGTTTCCCCACATGAATGATAAACACTATCTACGACAGAGGTGAGATTGTAACTACGCTGCTTGAATGCAGGTTTGAGGTGCTTTTTTCTATTTTATGCTACTTTATACTTTATTTTACAGGGATAGATTGGAGTTTTTACTCCACTACGTTTGTGATTGTTATTGCGACTTTGTACATTTAGATTTGACATTTAAAACGTGATTGTTTCAGAAAATATGGCGCAGCATGATACTTGAAAATGCTGCTTACACAGCAATACTGCAGTGATAATAATCCAATAATAGTTTTAGCCTGTAACAATGTAACACTGACAGAGTTTCTTACAAAGGCCATTTTTGTCATTATAGTGAGAATATCTGTTTGTGTTCCTGACAATCTGCAGCTGCTACCTGTATGGGCAGAATACCAAAACGTTGTGTTACAGCATCTTTAAATGGCCTTTTTGTTGCTGCAAATGTTGCTGACGGCCATACCACCCTGAACACGCCCGATCTCGTCTGATCTCGGAAGCTAAGCAGGGTCGGGCCTGGTCAGTACTTGGATGGGAGACCGCCTGGGAATACCAGGTGCTGTAAGCTTTTTCACTTCTCTTTTACAAACAGCAGAGGGCGCTGCTGCTTCTTCGATGGACACTGGCAGGCACTGATGAAAATCAATAGAATGGTGTACACACAATGTCAATGCTTTACAAAGATTTTTTAAAGAGCAGATCACGAGTTACAAGTGTATATCATTATATCATAAACTAATTAGAAGCTGATCAATTTCACTCAGAAAAATTTTGTAGGAGCGAGGAATGATGAAATTCAACAT
>NC_133811.1:3658835-3661335 GCF_043250625.1 Sebastes fasciatus | reverse complement strand
CACTACGTTTGTGATTGTTATTGCGACTTTGTACATTTAGATTTGACATTTAAAACGTGATTGTTTCAGAAAATATGGCGCAGCATGATACTTGAAAATGCTGCTTACACAGCAATACTGCAGTGCTAATAATCCAATAATAGTTTTAGCCTGTAACAATGTAACACTGACAGAGTTTCTTACAAAGGCCATTTTTGTCATTATAGTGAGAATATCTGTTTGTGTTCCTGACAATCTGCAGCTGCTACCTGTATGGGCAGAATACCAAAACGTTGTGTTACAGCATCTTTAAATGGCCTTTTTGTTGCTGCAAATGTTGCTTACGGCCATACCACCCTGAACACGCCCGATCTCGTCTGATCTCGGAAGCTAAGCAGGGTCGGGCCTGGTCAGTACTTGGATGGGAGACCGCCTGGGAATACCAGGTGCTGTAAGCTTTTTCACTTCTCTTTTACAAACAGCAGAGGGCGCTGCTGCTTCTTCGATGGACACTGGCAGGCACTGATGAAAATCAATAGAATGGTGTACACACAATGTCAATGCTTTACAAAGATTTTTTAAAGAGCAGATCACGAGTTACAAGTGTATATCATTATATCATAAACTAATTAGAAGCTGATCAATTTCACTCAGAAAAATTTTGTAGGAGCGAGGAATGATGAAATTCAACATCCAGAGACAAGCTGCTCTGGTTTTCAAAGTCTCCACCGTGCTGTTTGGAAAGAGAAGTGAAAAAGCTTACAGCACCTGGTATTCCCAGGCGGTCTCCCATCCAAGTACTGACCAGGCCCGACCCTGCTTAGCTTCCGAGATCAGACGAGATCGGGCGTGTTCAGGGTGGTATGGCCGTAAGCAACAGCACTGGTGACAAAACGGCCCTTTATAGATGTCTATCACTGCCGCCGTGAACGCCTGTGTGCATTTCTGCTCATAGGGACATTAGCATATTTACAGAACTTCTGGGCAAGGAGCTCTGATTACAGTGACACAGTTTCCCCACATGAATGATAAACACTATCTACGACAGAGGTGAGATTGTAACTACGCTGCTTGAATGCAGGTTTGAGGTGCTTTTTTCTATTTTATGCTACTTTATACTTTATTTTACAGGGATAGATTGGAGTTTTTACTCCACTACGTTTGTGATTGTTATTGCGACTTTGTACATTTAGATTTGACATTTAAAACGTGATTGTTTCAGAAAATATGGCGCAGCATGATACTTGAAAATGCTGCTTACACAGCAATACTGCAGTGCTAATAATCCAATAATAGTTTTAGCCTGTAACAATGTAACACTGACAGAGTTTCTTACAAAGGCCATTTTTGTCATTATAGTGAGAATATCTGTTTGTGTTCCTGACAATCTGCAGCTGCTACCTGTATGGGCAGAATACCAAAACGTTGTGTTACAGCATCTTTAAATGGCCTTTTTGTTGCTGCAAATGTTGCTTACGGCCATACCACCCTGAACACGCCCGATCTCGTCTGATCTCGGAAGCTAAGCAGGGTCGGGCCTGGTCAGTACTTGGATGGGAGACCGCCTGGGAATACCAGGTGCTGTGAGCTTTTTCACTTCTCTTTTACAAACAGCAGAGGGTGCTGCTGCTTCTTCGATGGACACTGGCAGGCACTGATGAAAATCAATAGAATGGTGTACACACAATGTCAATGCTTTACAAAGATTTTTTAAAGAGCAGATCACGAGTTACAAGTGTATATCATTATATCATAAACTAATTAGAAGCTGATCAATTTCACTCAGAAAAATTTTGTAGGAGCGAGGAATGATGAAATTCAACATCCAGAGACAAGCTGCTCTGGTTTTCAAAGTCTCCACCGGAGAAGCAGCGGCGCCCCGTGCTGTTTAGAAAGAGAAGTGAAAAAGCTTACAGCACCTGGTATTCCCAGGCGGTCTCCCATCCAAGTACTGACCAGGCCCGACCCTGCTTAGCTTCCGAGATCAGACGACATCGGGCGTGTTCAGGGTGGTATGGCCGCAAGCAACAGCACTGGTGACAAAACGGCCCTTTATAGATGTCTATCACTGCCGCCGTGAACGCCTGTGTGCATTTCTGCTCATAGGGACATTAGCATATTTACAGAACTTCTGGGCAAGGAGCTCTGATTACAGTGACACAGTTTCCCCACATGAATGATAAACACTATCTACGACAGAGGTGAGATTGTAACTACGCTGCTTGAATGCAGGTTTGAGGTGCTTTTTTCTATTTTATGCTACTTTATACTTTATTTTACAGGGATAGATTGGAGTTTTTACTCCACTACGTTTGTGATTGTTATTGCGACTTTGTACATTTAGATTTGACATTTAAAACGTGATTGTTTCAGAAAATATGGCGCAGCATGATACTTGAAAATGCTGCTTACACAGCAATACTGCAGTGCTAATAATCCAATAATAGTTTTAGCCTGTAACAATGTAACACTGACAGAGTTTCTTACAAAGGCCATTTTTGTCATTATAGTGAGAATATCT
>NC_133811.1:3646335-3648835 GCF_043250625.1 Sebastes fasciatus | reverse complement strand
GATAAACACTATCTACGACAGAGGTGAGATTGTAACTACGCTGCTTGAATGCAGGTTTGAGGTGCTTTTTTCTATTTTATGCTACTTTATACTTTATTTTACAGGGATAGATTGGAGTTTTTACTCCACTACGTTTGTGATTGTTATTGCGACTTTGTACATTTAGATTTGACATTTAAAACGTGATTGTTTCAGAAAATATGGCGCAGCATGATACTTGAAAATGCTGCTTACACAGCAATACTGCAGTGCTAATAATCCAATAATAGTTTTAGCCTGTAACAATGTAACACTGACAGAGTTTCTTACAAAGGCCATTTTTGTCATTATAGTGAGAATATCTGTTTGTGTTCCTGACAATCTGCAGCTGCTACCTGTATGGGCAGAATACCAAAACGTTGTGTTACAGCATCTTTAAATGGCCTTTTTGTTGCTGCAGATGTTGCTTACGGCCATACCACCCTGAACACGCCCGATCTCGTCTGATCTCGGAAGCTAAGCAGGGTCGGGCCTGGTCAGTACTTGGATGGGAGACCGCCTGGGAATACCAGGTGCTGTAAGCTTTTTCACTTCTCTTTTACAAACAGCAGAGGGCGCTGCTGCTTCTTCGATGGACACTGGCAGGCACTGATGAAAATCAATAGAATGGTGTACACACAATGTCAATGCTTTACAAAGATTTTTTAAAGAGCAGATCACGAGTTACAAGTGTATATCATTATATCATAAACTAATTAGAAGCTGATCAATTTCACTCAGAAAAATTTTGTAGGAGCGAGGAATGATGAAATTCAACATCCAGAGACAAGCTGCTCTGGTTTTCAAAGTCTCCACCGGAGAAGCAGCGGCGCCCCGTGCTGTTTGGAAAGAGAAGTGAAAAAGCTTACAGCACCTGGTATTCCCAGGCGGTCTCCCATCCAAGTACTGACCAGGCCCGACCCTGCTTAGCTTCCGAGATCAGACGAGATCGGGCGTGTTCAGGGTGGTATGGCCGTAAGCAACAGCACTGGTGACAAAACGGCCCTTTATAGATGTCTATCACTGCCGCCGTGAACGCCTGTGTGCATTTCTGCTCATAGGGACATTAGCATATTTACAGAACTTCTGGGCAAGGAGCTCTGATTACAGTGACACAGTTTCCCCACATGAATGATAAACACTATCTACGACAGAGGTGAGATTGTAACTACGCTGCTTGAATGCAGGTTTGAGGTGCTTTTTTCTATTTTATGCTACTTTATACTTTATTTTACAGAGATAGATTGGAGTTTTTACTCCACTACGTTTGTGATTGTTATTGCGACTTTGTACATTTAGATTTGACATTTAAAACGTGATTGTTTCAGAAAATATGGCGCAGCATGATACTTGAAAATGCTGCTTACACAGCAATACTGCAGTGCTAATAATCCAATAATAGTTTTAGCCTGTAACAATGTAACACTGACAGAGTTTCTTACAAAGGCCATTTTTGTCATTATAGTGAGAATATCTGTTTGTGTTCCTGACAATCTGCAGCTGCTACCTGTATGGGCAGAATACCAAAACGTTGTGTTACAGCATCTTTAAATGGCCTTTTTGTTGCTGCAAATGTTGCTTACGGCCATACCACCCTGAACACGCCCGATCTCGTCTGATCTCGGAAGCTAAGCAGGGTCGGGCCTGGTCAGTACTTGGATGGGAGACCGCCTGGGAATACCAGGTGCTGTAAGCTTTTTCACTTCTCTTTTACAAACAGCAGAGGGTGCTGCTGCTTCTTCGATGGACACTGGCAGGCACTGATGAAAATCAATAGAATGGTGTACACACAATGTCAATGCTTTACAAAGATTTTTTAAAGAGCAGATCACGAGTTACAAGTGTATATCATTATATCATAAACTAATTAGAAGCTGATCAATTTCACTCAGAAAAATTTTGTAGGAGCGAGGAATGATGAAATTCAACATCCAGAGACAAGCTGCTCTGGTTTTCAAAGTCTCCACCGGAGAAGCAGCGGCGCCCCGTGCTGTTTGGAAAGAGAAGTGAAAAAGCTTACAGCACCTGGTATTCCCAGGCGGTCTCCCATCCAAGTACTGACCAGGCCCGACCCTGCTTAGCTTCCGAGATCAGACGAGATCGGGCGTGTTCAGGGTGGTATGGCCGTAAGCAACAGCACTTGTGACAAAACGGCCCTTTATAGATGTCTATCACTGCCGCCGTGAACGCCTGTGTGCATTTCTGCTCATAGGGACATTAGCATATTTACAGAACTTCTGGGCAAGGAGCTCTGATTACAGTGACACAGTTTCCCCACATGAATGATAAACACTATCTACGACAGAGGTGAGATTGTAACTACGCTGCTTGAATGCAGGTTTGAGGTGCTTTTTTCTATTTTATGCTACTTTATACTTTATTTTACAGGGATAGATTGGAGTTTTTACTCCACTACGTTTGTGATTGTTATTGCGACTTTGTACATTTAGATTTGACATTTAAAACGTGATTGTTTCAGAAA
>NC_133811.1:3616335-3626335 GCF_043250625.1 Sebastes fasciatus | reverse complement strand
AGCTGATCAATTTCACTCAGAAAAATTTTGTAGGAGCGAGGAATGATGAAATTCAACATCCAGAGACAAGCTGCTCTGGTTTTCAAAGTCTCCACCGTGCTGTTTGGAAAGAGAAGTGAAAAAGCTTACAGCACCTGGTATTCCCAGGCGGTCTCCCATCCAAGTACTGACCAGGCCCGACCCTGCTTAGCTTCCGAGATCAGACGAGATCGGGCGTGTTCAGGGTGGTATGGCCGTAAGCAACAGCACTGGTGACAAAACGGCCCTTTATAGATGTCTATCACTGCCGCCGTGAACGCCTGTGTGCATTTCTGCTCATAGGGACATTAGCATATTTACAGAACTTCTGGGCAAGGAGCTCTGATTACAGTGACACAGTTTCCCCACATGAATGATAAACACTATCTACGACAGAGGTGAGATTGTAACTACGCTGCTTGAATGCAGGTTTGAGGTGCTTTTTTCTATTTTATGCTACTTTATACTTTATTTTACAGGGATAGATTGGAGTTTTTACTCCACTACGTTTGTGATTGTTATTGCGACTTTGTACATTTAGATTTGACATTTAAAACGTGATTGTTTCAGAAAATATGGCGCAGCATGATACTTGAAAATGCTGCTTACACAGCAATACTGCAGTGCTAATAATCCAATAATAGTTTTAGCCTGTAACAATGTAACACTGACAGAGTTTCTTACAAAGGCCATTTTTGTCATTATAGTGAGAATATCTGTTTGTGTTCCTGACAATCTGCAGCTGCTACCTGTATGGGCAGAATACCAAAACGTTGTGTTACAGCATCTTTAAATGGCCTTTTTGTTGCTGCAAATGTTGCTTACGGCCATACCACCCTGAACACGCCCGATCTCGTCTGATCTCGGAAGCTAAGCAGGGTCGGGCCTGGTCAGTACTTGGATGGGAGACCGCCTGGGAATACCAGGTGCTGTAAGCTTTTTCACTTCTCTTTTACAAACAGCAGAGGGCGCTGCTGCTTCTTCGATGGACACTGGCAGGCACTGATGAAAATCAATAGAATGGTGTACACACAATGTCAATGCTTTACAAAGATTTTTTAAAGAGCAGATCACGAGTTACAAGTTTATATCATTATATCATAAACTAATTAGAAGCTGATCAATTTCACTCAGAAAAATTTTGTAGGAGCGAGGAATGATGAAATTCAACATCCAGAGACAAGCTGCTCTGGTTTTCAAAGTCTCCACCGGAGAAGCAGCGGCGCCCCGTGCTGTTTGGAAAGAGAAGTGAAAAAGCTTACAGCACCTGGTATTCCCAGGCGGTCTCCCATCCAAGTACTGACCAGGCCCGACCCTGCTTAGCTTCCGAGATCAGACGAGATCGGGCGTGTTCAGGGTGGTATGGCCGTAAGCAACAGCACTGGTGACAAAACGGCCCTTTATAGATGTCTATCACTGCCGCCGTGAACGCCTGTGTGCATTTCTGCTCATAGGGACATTAGCATATTTACAGAACTTCTGGGCAAGGAGCTCTGATTACAGTGACACAGTTTCCCCACATGAATGATAAACACTATCTACGACAGAGGTGAGATTGTAACTACGCTGCTTGAATGCAGGTTTGAGGTGCTTTTTTCTATTTTATGCTACTTTATACTTTATTTTACAGGGATAGATTGGAGTTTTTACTCCACTACGTTTGTGATTGTTATTGCGACTTTGTACATTTAGATTTGACATTTAAAACGTGATTGTTTCAGAAAATATGGCGCAGCATGATACTTGAAAATGCTGCTTACACAGCAATACTGCAGTGATAATAATCCAATAATAGTTTTAGCCTGTAACAATGTAACACTGACAGAGTTTCTTACAAAGGCCATTTTTGTCATTATAGTGAGAATATCTGTTTGTGTTCCTGACAATCTGCAGCTGCTACCTGTATGGGCAGAATACCAAAACGTTGTGTTACAGCATCTTTAAATGGCCTTTTTGTTGCTGCTAATGTTGCTTACGGCCATACCACCCTGAACACGCCCGATCTCGTCTGATCTCGGAAGCTAAGCAGGGTCGGGCCTGGTCAGTACTTGGATGGGAGACCGCCTGGGAATACCAGGTGCTGTAAGCTTTTTCACTTCTCTTTTACAAACAGCAGAGGGTGCTGCTGCTTCTTCGATGGACACTGGCAGGCACTGATGAAAATCAATAGAATGGTGTACACACAATGTCAATGCTTTACAAAGATTTTTTAAAGAGCAGATCACGAGTTACAAGTGTATATCATTATATCATAAACTAATTAGAAGCTGATCAATTTCACTCAGAAAAATTTTGTAGGAGCGAGGAATGATGAAATTCAACATCCAGAGACAAGCTGCTCTGGTTTTCAAAGTCTCCACCGTGCTGTTTGGAAAGAGAAGTGAAAAAGCTTACAGCACCTGGTATTCCCAGGCGGTCTCCCATCCAAGTACTGACCAGGCCCGACCCTGCTTAGCTTCGGAGATCAGACGAGATCGGGCGTGTTCAGGGTGGTATGGCCGTAAGCAACAGCACTGGTGACAAAACGGCCCTTTATAGATGTCTATCACTGCCGCCGTGAACGCCTGTGTGCATTTCTGCTCATAGGGACATTAGCATATTTACAGAACTTCTGGGCAAGGAGCTCTGATTACAGTGACACAGTTTCCCCACATGAATGATAAACACTATCTACGACAGAGGTGAGATTGTAACTACGCTGCTTGAATGCAGGTTTGAGGTGCTTTTTTCTATTTTATGCTACTTTATACTTTATTTTACAGGGATAGATTGGAGTTTTTACTCCACTACGTTTGTGATTGTTATTGCGACTTTGTACATTTAGATTTGACATTTAAAACGTGATTGTTTCAGAAAATATGGCGCAGCATGATACTTGAAAATGCTGCTTACACAGCAATACTGCAGTGATAATAATCCAATAATAGTTTTAGCCTGTAACAATGTAACACTGACAGAGTTTCTTACAAAGGCCATTTTTGTCATTATAGTGAGAATATCTGTTTGTGTTCCTGACAATCTGCAGCTGCTACCTGTATGGGCAGAATACCAAAACGTTGTGTTACAGCATCTTTAAATGGCCTTTTTGTTGCTGCAAATGTTCCTGCAAAAGTTGCTTACGGCCATACCACCCTGAACACGCCCGATCTCGTCTGATCTCGGAAGCTAAGCAGGGTCGGGCCTGGTCAGTACTTGGATGGGAGACCGCCTGGGAATACCAGGTGCTGTAAGCTTTTTCACTTCTCTTTTACAAACAGCAGAGGGCGCTGCTGCTTCTTCGATGGACACTGGCAGGCACTGATGAAAATCAATAGAATGGTGTACACACAATGTCAATGCTTTACAAAGATTTTTTAAAGAGCAGATCACGAGTTACAAGTGTATATCATTATATCATAAACTAATTAGAAGCTGATCAATTTCACTCAGAAAAATTTTGTAGGAGCGAGGAATGATGAAATTCAACATCCAGAGACAAGCTGCTCTGGTTTTCAAAGTCTCCACCGTGCTGTTTGGAAAGAGAAGTGAAAAAGCTTACAGCACCTGGTATTCCCAGGCGGTCTCCCATCCAAGTACTGACCAGGCCCGACCCTGCTTAGCTTCCGAGATCAGACGAGATCGGGCATGTTCAGGGTGGTATGGCCGTAAGCAACAGCACTGGTGACAAAACGGCCCTTTATAGATGTCTATCACTGCCGCCGTGAACGCCTGTGTGCATTTCTGCTCATAGGGACATTAGCATATTTACAGAACTTCTGGGCAAGGAGCTCTGATTACAGTGACACAGTTTCCCCACATGAATGATAAACACTATCTACGACAGAGGTGAGATTGTAACTACGCTGCTTGAATGCAGGTTTGAGGTGCTTTTTTCTATTTTATGCTACTTTATACTTTATTTTACAGGGATAGATTGGAGTTTTTACTCCACTACGTTTGTGATTGTTATTGCGACTTTGTACATTTAGATTTGACATTTAAAACGTGATTGTTTCAGAAAATATGGCGCAGCATGATACTTGAAAATGCTGCTTACACAGCAATACTGCAGTGATAATAATCCAATAATAGTTTTAGCCTGTAACAATGTAACACTGACAGAGTTTCTTACGAAGGCCATTTTTGTCATTATAGTGAGAATATCTGTTTGTGTTCCTGACAATCTGCAGCTGCTACCTGTATGGGCAGAATACCAAAACGTTGTGTTACAGCATCTTTAAATGGCCTTTTTGTTGCTGCAAATGTTGCTTACGGCCATACCATCCTGAACACGCCCGATCTCGTCTGATCTCGGAAGCTAAGCAGGGTCGGGCCTGGTCAGTACTTGGATGGGAGACTGGATGGGAGACCGCCTGGGAATACCAGGTGCTGTAAGCTTTTTCACTTCTCTTTTACAAACAGCAGAGGGCGCTGCTGCTTCTTCGATGGACACTGGCAGGCACTGATGAAAAACAATAGAATGGTGTACACACAATGTCAATGCTTTACAAAGATTTTTTAAAGAGCAGATCACGAGTTACAAGTGTATATCATTATATCATAAACTAATTAGAAGCTGATCAATTTCACTCAGAAAAATTTTGTAGGAGCGAGGAATGATGAAATTCAACATCCAGAGACAAGCTGCTCTGGTTTTCAAAGTCTCCACCGGAGAAGCAGCGGCGCCCCGTGCTGTTTGGAAAGAGAAGTGAAAAAGCTTACAGCACCTGGTATTCCCAGGCGGTCTCCCATCCAAGTACTGACCAGGCCCGACCCTGCTTAGCTTCCGAGATCAGACGAGATCGGGCGTGTTCAGGGTGGTATGGCCGTAAGCAACAGCACTGGTGACAAAACGGCCCTTTATAGATGTCTATCACTGCCGCCGTGAACGCCTGTGTGCATTTCTGCTCATAGGGACATTAGCATATTTACAGAACTTCTGGGCAAGGAGCTCTGATTACAGTGACACAGTTTCCCCACATGAATGATAAACACTATCTACGACAGAGGTGAGATTGTAACTACGCTGCTTGAATGCAGGTTTGAGGTGCTTTTTTCTATTTTATGCTACTTTATACTTTATTTTACAGGGATAGATTGGAGTTTTTACTCCACTACGTTTGTGATTGTTATTGCGACTTTGTACATTTAGATTTGACATTTAAAACGTGATTGTTTCAGAAAATATGGCGCAGCATGATACTTGAAAATGCTGCTTACACAGCAATACTGCAGTGATAATAATCCAATAATAGTTTTAGCCTGTAACAATGTAACACTGACAGAGTTTCTTACAAAGGCCATTTTTGTCATTATAGTGAGAATATCTGTTTGTGTTCCTGACAATCTGCAGCTGCTACCTGTATGGGCAGAATACCAAAACGTTGTGTTACAGCATCTTTAAATGGCCTTTTTGTTGCTGCTAATGTTGCTTACGGCCATACCACCCTGAACACGCCCCATCTCGTCTGATCTCGGAAGCTAAGCAGGGTCGGGCCTGGTCAGTACTTGGATGGGAGACCGCCTGGGAATACCAGGTGCTGTAAGCTTTTTCACTTCTCTTTTACAAACAGCAGAGGGTGCTGCTGCTTCTTCGATGGACACTGGCAGGCACTGATGAAAATCAATAGAATGGTGTACACACAATGTCAATGCTTTACAAAGATTTTTTAAAGAGCAGATCACGAGTTACAAGTGTATATCATTATATCATAAACTAATTAGAAGCTGATCAATTTCACTCAGAAAAATTTTGTAGGAGCGAGGAATGATGAAATTCAACATCCAGAGACAAGCTGCTCTGGTTTTCAAAGTCTCCACCGTGCTGTTTGGAAAGAGAAGTGAAAAAGCTTACAGCACCTGGTATTCCCAGGCGGTCTCCCATCCAAGTACTGACCAGGCCCGACCCTGCTTAGCTTCGGAGATCAGACGAGATCGGGCGTGTTCAGGGTGGTATGGCCGTAAGCAACAGCACTGGTGACAAAACGGCCCTTTATAGATGTCTATCACTGCCGCCGTGAACGCCTGTGTGCATTTCTGCTCATAGGGACATTAGCATATTTACAGAACTTCTGGGCAAGGAGCTCTGATTACAGTGACACAGTTTCCCCACATGAATGATAAACACTATCTACGACAGAGGTGAGATTGTAACTACGCTGCTTGAATGCAGGTTTGAGGTGCTTTTTTCTATTTTATGCTACTTTATACTTTATTTTACAGGGATAGATTGGAGTTTTTACTCCACTACGTTTGTGATTGTTATTGCGACTTTGTACATTTAGATTTGACATTTAAAACGTGATTGTTTCAGAAAATATGGCGCAGCATGATACTTGAAAATGCTGCTTACACAGCAATACTGCAGTGATAATAATCCAATAATAGTTTTAGCCTGTAACAATGTAACACTGACAGAGTTTCTTACAAAGGCCATTTTTGTCATTATAGTGAGAATATCTGTTTGTGTTCCTGACAATCTGCAGCTGCTACCTGTATGGGCAGAATACCAAAACGTTGTGTTACAGCATCTTTAAATGGCCTTTTTGTTGCTGCAAATGTTCCTGCAAAAGTTGCTTACGGCCATACCACCCTGAACACGCCCGATCTCGTCTGATCTCGGAAGCTAAGCAGGGTCGGGCCTGGTCAGTACTTGGATGGGAGACCGCCTGGGAATACCAGGTGCTGTAAGCTTTTTCACTTCTCTTTTACAAACAGCAGAGGGCACTGCTGCTTCTTCGATGGACACTGGCAGGCACTGATGAAAATCAATAGAATGGTGTACACACAATGTCAATGCTTTACAAAGATTTTTTAAAGAGCAGATCACGAGTTACAAGTGTATATCATTATATCATAAACTAATTAGAAGCTGATCAATTTCACTCAGAAAAATTTTGTAGGAGCGAGGAATGATGAAATTCAACATCCAGAGACAAGCTGCTCTGGTTTTCAAAGTCTCCACCGTGCTGTTTGGAAAGAGAAGTGAAAAAGCTTACAGCACCTGGTATTCCCAGGCGGTCTCCCATCCAAGTACTGACCAGGCCCGACCCTGCTTAGCTTCCGAGATCAGACGAGATCGGGCATGTTCAGGGTGGTATGGCCGTAAGCAACAGCACTGGTGACAAAACGGCCCTTTATAGATGTCTATCACTGCCGCCGTGAACGCCTGTGTGCATTTCTGCTCATAGGGACATTAGCATATTTACAGAACTTCTGGGCAAGGAGCTCTGATTACAGTGACACAGTTTCCCCACATGAATGATAAACACTATCTACGACAGAGGTGAGATTGTAACTACGCTGCTTGAATGCAGGTTTGAGGTGCTTTTTTCTATTTTATGCTACTTTATACTTTATTTTACAGGGATAGATTGGAGTTTTTACTCCACTACGTTTGTGATTGTTATTGCGACTTTGTACATTTAGATTTGACATTTAAAACGTGATTGTTTCAGAAAATATGGCGCAGCATGATACTTGAAAATGCTGCTTACACAGCAATACTGCAGTGATAATAATCCAATAATAGTTTTAGCCTGTAACAATGTAACACTGACAGAGTTTCTTACAAAGGCCATTTTTGTCATTATAGTGAGAATATCTGTTTGTGTTCCTGACAATCTGCAGCTGCTACCTGTATGGGCAGAATACCAAAACGTTGTGTTACAGCATCTTTAAATGGCCTTTTTGTTGCTGCAAATGTTGCTTACGGCCATACCATCCTGAACACGCCCGATCTCGTCTGATCTCGGAAGCTAAGCAGGGTCGGGCCTGGTCAGTACTTGGATGGGAGACTGGATGGGAGACCGCCTGGGAATACCAGGTGCTGTAAGCTTTTTCACTTCTCTTTTACAAACAGCAGAGGGCGCTGCTGCTTCTTCGATGGACACTGGCAGGCACTGATGAAAAACAATAGAATGGTGTACACACAATGTCAATGCTTTACAAAGATTTTTTAAAGAGCAGATCACGAGTTACAAGTGTATATCATTATATCATAAACTAATTAGAAGCTGATCAATTTCACTCAGAAAAATTTTGTAGGAGCGAGGAATGATGAAATTCAACATCCAGAGACAAGCTGCTCTGGTTTTCAAAGTCTCCACCGGAGAAGCAGCGGCGCCCCGTGCTGTTTGGAAAGAGAAGTGAAAAAGCTTACAGCACCTGGTATTCCCAGGCGGTCTCCCATCCAAGTACTGACCAGGCCCGACCCTGCTTAGCTTCCGAGATCAGACGAGATCGGGCGTGTTCAGGGTGGTATGGCCGTAAGCAACAGCACTGGTGACAAAACGGCCCTTTATAGATGTCTATCACTGCCGCCGTGAACGCCTGTGTGCATTTCTGCTCATAGGGACATTAGCATATTTACAGAACTTCTGGGCAAGGAGCTCTGATTACAGTGACACAGTTTCCCCACATGAATGATAAACACTATCTACGACAGAGGTGAGATTGTAACTACGCTGCTTGAATGCAGGTTTGAGGTGCTTTTTTCTATTTTATGCTACTTTATACTTTATTTTACAGGGATAGATTGGAGTTTTTACTCCACTACGTTTGTGATTGTTATTGCGACTTTGTACATTTAGATTTGACATTTAAAACGTGATTGTTTCAGAAAATATGGCGCAGCATGATACTTGAAAATGCTGCTTACACAGCAATACTGCAGTGATAATAATCCAATAATAGTTTTAGCCTGTAACAATGTAACACTGACAGAGTTTCTTACAAAGGCCATTTTTGTCATTATAGTGAGAATATCTGTTTGTGTTCCTGACAATCTGCAGCTGCTACCTGTATGGGCAGAATACCAAAACGTTGTGTTACAGCATCTTTAAATGGCCTTTTTGTTGCTGCAAATGTTGCTTACGGCCATACCACCCTGAACACGCCCGATCTCGTCTGATCTCGGAAGCTAAGCAGGGTCGGGCCTGGTCAGTACTTGGATGGGAGACCGCCTGGGAATACCAGGTGCTGTAAGCTTTTTCACTTCTCTTTTACAAACAGCAGAGGGCGCTGCTGCTTCTTCGATGGACACTGGCAGGCACTGATGAAAATCAATAGAATGGTGTACACACAATGTCAATGCTTTACAAAGATTTTTTAAAGAGCAGATCACGAGTTACAAGTGTATATCATTATATCATAAACTAATTAGAAGCTGATCAATTTCACTCAGAAAAATTTTGTAGGAGCGAGGAATGATGAAATTCAACATCCAGAGACAAGCTGCTCTGGTTTTCAAAGTCTCCACCGTGCTGTTTGGAAAGAGAAGTGAAAAAGCTTACAGCACCTGGTATTCCCAGGCGGTCTCCCATCCAAGTACTGACCAGGCCCGACCCTGCTTAGCTTCCGAGATCAGACGAGATCGGGCGTGTTCAGGGTGGTATGGCCGTAAGCAACAGCACTGGTGACAAAACGGCCCTTTATAGATGTCTATCACTGCCGCCGTGAACGCCTGTGTGCATTTCTGCTCATAGGGACATTAGCATATTTACAGAACTTCTGGGCAAGGAGCTCTGATTACAGTGACACAGTTTCCCCACATGAATGATAAACACTATCTACGACAGAGGTGAGATTGTAACTACGCTGCTTGAATGCAGGTTTGAGGTGCTTTTTTCTATTTTATGCTACTTTATACTTTATTTTACAGGGATAGATTGGAGTTTTTACTCCACTACGTTTGTGATTGTTATTGCGACTTTGTACATTTAGATTTGACATTTAAAACGTGATTGTTTCAGAAAATATGGCGCAGCATGATACTTGAAAATGCTGCTTACACAGCAATACTGCAGTGATAATAATCCAATAATAGTTTTAGACTGTAACAATGTAACACTGACAGAGTTTCTTACCAAGGCCATTTTTGTCATTATAGTGAGAATATCTGTTTGTGTTCCTGACAATCTGCAGCTGCTACCTGTATGGGCAGAATACCAAAACGTTGTGTTACAGCATCTTTAAATGGCCTTTTTGTTGCTGCAAATGTTGC
>NC_133811.1:3606335-3608835 GCF_043250625.1 Sebastes fasciatus | reverse complement strand
CTCTGATTACAGTGACACAGTTTCCCCACATGAATGATAAACACTATCTACGACAGAGGTGAGATTGTAACTACGCTGCTTGAATGCAGGTTTGAGGTGCTTTTTTCTATTTTATGCTACTTTATACTTTATTTTACAGGGATAGATTGGAGTTTTTACTCCACTACGTTTGTGATTGTTATTGCGACTTTGTACATTTAGATTTGACATTTAAAACGTGATTGTTTCAGAAAATATGGCGCAGCATGATACTTGAAAATGCTGCTTACACAGCAATACTGCAGTGATAATAATCCAATAATAGTTTTAGCCTGTAACAATGTAACACTGACAGAGTTTCTTACAAAGGCCATTTTTGTCATTATAGTGAGAATATCTGTTTGTGTTCCTGACAATCTGCAGCTGCTACCTGTATGGGCAGAATACCAAAACGTTGTGTTACAGCATCTTTAAATGGCCTTTTTGTTGCTGCAAATGTTGCTTACGGCCATACCACCCTGAACACGCCCGATCTCGTCTGATCTCGGAAGCTAAGCAGGGTAGGGCCTGGTCAGTACTTGGATGGGAGACCGCCTGGGAATACCAGGTGCTGTAAGCTTTTTCACTTCTCTTTTACAAACAGCAGAGGGCGCTGCTGCTTCTTCGATGGACACTGGCAGGCACTGATGAAAATCAATAGAATGGTGTACACACAATGTCAATGCTTTACAAAGATTTTTTAAAGAGCAGATCACGAGTTACAAGTGTATATCATTATATCATAAACTAATTAGAAGCTGATCAATTTCACTCAGAAAAATTTTGTAGGAGCGAGGAATGATGAAATTCAACATCCAGAGACAAGCTGCTCTGGTTTTCAAAGTCTCCACCGGAGAAGCAGCGGCGCCCCGTGCTGTTTGGAAAGAGAAGTGAAAAAGCTTACAGCACCTGGTATTCCCAGGCGGTCTCCCATCCAAGTACTGACCAGGCCCGACCCTGCTTAGCTTCCGAGATCAGACGAGATCGGGCGTGTTCAGGGTGGTATGGCCGTAAGCAACAGCACTGGTGACAAAACGGCCCTTTATAGATGTCTATCACTGCCGCCGTGAACGCCTGTGTGCATTTCTGCTCATAGGGACATTAGCATATTTACAGAACTTCTGGGCAAGGAGCTCTGATTACAGTGACACAGTTTCCCCACATGAATGATAAACACTATCTACGACAGAGGTGAGATTGTAACTACGCTGCTTGAATGCAGGTTTGAGGTGCTTTTTTCTATTTTATGCTACTTTATACTTTATTTTACAGGGATAGATTGGAGTTTTTACTCCACTACGTTTGTGATTGTTATTGCGACTTTGTACATTTAGATTTGACATTTAAAACGTGATTGTTTCAGAAAATATGGCGCAGCATGATACTTGAAAATGCTGCTTACACAGCAATACTGCAGTGATAATAATCCAATAATAGTTTTAGCCTGTAACAATGTAACACTGACAGAGTTTCTTACAAAGGCCATTTTTGTCATTATAGTGAGAATATCTGTTTGTGTTCCTGACAATCTGCAGCTGCTACCTGTATGGGCAGAATACCAAAACGTTGTGTTACAGCATCTTTAAATGGCCTTTTTGTTGCTGCAAATGTTGCTTACGGCCATACCACCCTGAACACGCCCGATCTCGTCTGATCTCGGAAGCTAAGCAGGGTCGGGCCTGGTCAGTACTTGGATGGGAGACCGCCTGGGAATACCAGGTGCTGTAAGCTTTTTCACTTCTCTTTTACAAACAGCAGAGGGTGCTGCTGCTTCTTCGATGGACACTGGCAGGCACTGATGAAAATCAATAGAATGGTGTACACACAATGTCAATGCTTTACAAAGATTTTTTAAAGAGCAGATCACGAGTTACAAGTGTATATCATTATATCATAAACTAATTAGAAGCTGATCAATTTCACTCAGAAAAATTTTGTAGGAGCGAGGAATGATGAAATTCAACATCCAGAGACAAGCTGCTCTGGTTTTCAAAGTCTCCACCGTGCTGTTTGGAAAGAGAAGTGAAAAGGCTTACAGCACCTGGTATTCCCAGGCGGTCTCCCATCCAAGCACTGACCAGGCCCGACCCTGCTTAGCTTCCGAGATCAGACGAGATCGGGCGTGTTCAGGGTGGTATGGCCGTAAGCAACAGTACTGGTGACAAAACGGCCCTTTATAGATGTCTATCACTGCCGCCGTGAACGCCTGTGTGCATTTCTGCTCATAGGGACATTAGCATATTTACAGAACTTCTGGGCAAGGAGCTCTGATTACAGTGACACAGTTTCCCCACATGAATGATAAACACTATCTACGACAGAGGTGAGATTGTAACTACGCTGCTTGAATGCAGGTTTGAGGTGCTTTTTTCTATTTTATGCTACTTTATACTTTATTTTACAGGGATAGATTGGAGTTTTTACTCCACTACGTTTGTGATTGTTATTGCGACTTTGTACATTTAGATTTGACATTTAAAAC
>NC_133811.1:3591335-3601335 GCF_043250625.1 Sebastes fasciatus | reverse complement strand
ACTGGCAGGCACTGATGAAAATCAATAGAATGGTGTACACACAATGTCAATGCTTTACAAAGATTTTTTAAAGAGCAGATCACGAGTTACAAGTGTATATCATTATATCATAAACTAATTAGAAGCTGATCAATTTCACTCAGAAAAATTTTGTAGGAGCGAGGAATGATGAAATTCAACATCCAGAGACAAGCTGCTCTGGTTTTCAAAGTCTCCACCGGAGAAGCAGCGGCGCCCCGTGCTGTTTGGAAAGAGAAGTGAAAAAGCTTACAGCACCTGGTATTCCCAGGCGGTCTCCCATCCAAGTACTGACCAGGCCCGACCCTGCTTAGCTTCCGAGATCAGACGAGATCGGGCGTGTTCAGGGTGGTATGGCCGTAAGCAACAGCACTGGTGACAAAACGGCCCTTTATAGATGTCTATCACTGCCGCCGTGAACGCCTGTGTGCATTTCTGCTCATAGGGACATTAGCATATTTACAGAACTTCTGGGCAAGGAGCTCTGATTACAGTGACACAGTTTCCCCACATGAATGATAAACACTATCTACGACAGAGGTGAGATTGTAACTACGCTGCTTGAATGCAGGTTTGAGGTGCTTTTTTCTATTTTATGCTACTTTATACTTTATTTTACAGGGATAGATTGGAGTTTTTACTCCACTACGTTTGTGATTGTTATTGCGACTTTGTACATTTAGATTTGACATTTAAAACGTGATTGTTTCAGAAAATATGGCGCAGCATGATACTTGAAAATGCTGCTTACACAGCAATACTGCAGTGATAATAATCCAATAATAGTTTTAGCCTGTAACAATGTAACACTGACAGAGTTTCTTACAAAGGCCATTTTTGTCATTATAGTGAGAATATCTGTTTGTGTTCCTGACAATCTGCAGCTGCTACCTGTATGGGCAGAATACCAAAACGTTGTGTTACAGCATCTTTAAATGGCCTTTTTGTTGCTGCAAATGTTGCTTACGGCCATACCACCCTGAACACGCCCGATCTCGTCTGATCTCGGAAGCTAAGCAGGGTCGGGCCTGGTCAGTACTTGGATGGGAGACCGCCTGGGAATACCAGGTGCTGTAAGCTTTTTCACTTCTCTTTTACAAACAGCAGAGGGTGCTGCTGCTTCTTCGATGGACACTGGCAGGCACTGATGAAAATCAATAGAATGGTGTACACACAATGTCAATGCTTTACAAAGATTTTTTAAAGAGCAGATCACGAGTTACAAGTGTATATCATTATATCATAAACTAATTAGAAGCTGATCAATTTCACTCAGAAAAATTTTGTAGGAGCGAGGAATGATGAAATTCAACATCCAGAGACAAGCTGCTCTGGTTTTCAAAGTCTCCACCGTGCTGTTTGGAAAGAGAAGTGAAAAAGCTTACAGCACCTGGTATTCCCAGGCGGTCTCCCATCCAAGTACTGACCAGGCCCGACCCTGCTTAGCTTCCGAGATCAGACGAGATCGGGCGTGTTCAGGGTGGTATGGCCGTAAGCAACAGCACTGGTGACAAAACGGCCCTTTATAGATGTCTATCACTGCCGCCGTGAACGCCTGTGTGCATTTCTGCTCATAGGGACATTAGCATATTTACAGAACTTCTGGGCAAGGAGCTCTGATTACAGTGACACAGTTTCCCCACATGAATGATAAACACTATCTACGACAGAGGTGAGATTGTAACTACGCTGCTTGAATGCAGGTTTGAGGTGCTTTTTTCTATTTTATGCTACTTTATACTTTATTTTACAGGGATAGATTGGAGTTTTTACTCCACTACGTTTGTGATTGTTATTGCGACTTTGTACATTTAGATTTGACATTTAAAACGTGATTGTTTCAGAAAATATGGCGCAGCATGATACTTGAAAATGCTGCTTACACAGCAATACTGCAGTGATAATAATCCAATAATAGTTTTAGCCTGTAACAATGTAACACTGACAGAGTTTCTTACAAAGGCCATTTTTGTCATTATAGTGAGAATATCTGTTTGTGTTCCTGACAATCTGCAGCTGCTACCTGTATGGGCAGAATACCAAAACGTTGTGTTACAGCATCTTTAAATGGCCTTTTTGTTGCTGCAAATGTTGCTTACGGCCATACCACCCTGAACACGCCCGATCTCGTCTGATCTCGGAAGCTAAGCAGGGTCGGGCCTGGTCAGTACTTGGATGGGAGACCGCCTGGGAATACCAGGTGCTGTAAGCTTTTTCACTTCTCTTTTACAAACAGCAGAGGGCGCTGCTGCTTCTTCGATGGACACTGGCAGGCACTGATGAAAATCAATAGAATGGTGTACACACAATGTCAATGCTTTACAAAGATTTTTTAAAGAGCAGATCACGAGTTACAAGTGTATATCATTATATCATAAACTAATTAGAAGCTGATCAATTTCACTCAGAAAAATTTTGTAGGAGTGAGGAATGATGAAATTCAACATCCAGAGACAAGCTGCTCTGGTTTTCAAAGTCTCCACCGGAGAAGCAGCGGCGCCCCGTGCTGTTTGGAAAGAGAAGTGAAAAAGCTTACAGCACCTGGTATTCCCAGGCGGTCTCCCATCCAAGTACTGACCAGGCCCGACCCTGCTTAGCTTCCGAGATCAGACGAGATCGGGCGTGTTCAGGGTGGTATGGCCGTAAGCAACAGCACTGGTGACAAAACGGCCCTTTATAGATGTCTATCACTGCCGCCGTGAACGCCTGTGTGCATTTCTGCTCATAGGGACATTAGCATATTTACAGAACTTCTGGGCAAGGAGCTCTGATTACAGTGACACAGTTTCCCCACATGAATGATAAACACTATCTACGACAGAGGTGAGATTGTAACTACGCTGCTTGAATGCAGGTTTGAGGTGCTTTTTTCTATTTTATGCTACTTTATACTTTATTTTACAGGGATAGATTGGAGTTTTTACTCCACTACGTTTGTGATTGTTATTGCGACTTTGTACATTTAGATTTGACATTTAAAACGTGATTGTTTCAGAAAATATGGCGCAGCATGATACTTGAAAATGCTGCTTACACAGCAATACTGCAGTGATAATAATCCAATAATAGTTTTAGCCTGTAACAATGTAACACTGACAGAGTTTCTTACAAAGGCCATTTTTGTCATTATAGTGAGAATATCTGTTTGTGTTCCTGACAATCTGCAGCTGCTACCTGTATGGGCAGAATACCAAAACGTTGTGTTACAGCATCTTTAAATGGCCTTTTTGTTGCTGCAAATGTTGCTTACGGCCATACCACCCTGAACACGCCCGATCTCGTCTGATCTCGGAAGCTAAGCAGGGTCGGGCCTGGTCAGTACTTGGATGGGAGACCGCCTGGGAATACCAGGTGCTGTAAGCTTTTTCACTTCTCTTTTACAAACAGCAGAGGGTGCTGCTGCTTCTTCGATGGACACTGGCAGGCACTGATGAAAATCAATAGAATGGTGTACACACAATGTCAATGCTTTACAAAGATTTTTTAAAGAGCAGATCACGAGTTACAAGTGTATATCATTATATCATAAACTAATTAGAAGCTGATCAATTTCACTCAGAAAAATTTTGTAGGAGCGAGGAATGATGAAATTCAACATCCAGAGACAAGCTGCTCTGGTTTTCAAAGTCTCCACCGTGCTGTTTGGAAAGAGAAGTGAAAAAGCTTACAGCACCTGGTATTCCCAGGCGGTCTCCCATCCAAGTACTGACCAGGCCCGACCCTGCTTAGCTTCCGAGATCAGACGAGATCGGGCGTGTTCAGGGTGGTATGGCCGTAAGCAACAGCACTGGTGACAAAACGGCCCTTTATAGATGTCTATCACTGCCGCCGTGAACGCCTGTGTGCATTTCTGCTCATAGGGACATTAGCATATTTACAGAACTTCTGGGCAAGGAGCTCTGATTACAGTGACACAGTTTCCCCACATGAATGATAAACACTATCTACGACAGAGGTGAGATTGTAACTACGCTGCTTGAATGCAGGTTTGAGGTGCTTTTTTCTATTTTATGCTACTTTATACTTTATTTTACAGGGATAGATTGGAGTTTTTACTCCACTACGTTTGTGATTGTTATTGCGACTTTGTACATTTAGATTTGACATTTAAAACGTGATTGTTTCAGAAAATATGGCGCAGCATGATACTTGAAAATGCTGCTTACACAGCAATACTGCAGTGATAATAATCCAATAATAGTTTTAGCCTGTAACAATGTAACACTGACAGAGTTTCTTACAAAGGCCATTTTTGTCATTATAGTGAGAATATCTGTTTGTGTTCCTGACAATCTGCAGCTGCTACCTGTATGGGCAGAATACCAAAACGTTGTGTTACAGCATCTTTAAATGGCCTTTTTGTTGCTGCTAATGTTGCTTACGGCCATACCACCCTGAACACGCCCGATCTCGTCTGATCTCGGAAGCTAAGCAGGGTCGGGCCTGGTCAGTACTTGGATGGGAGACCGCCTGGGAATACCAGGTGCTGTAAGCTTTTTCACTTCTCTTTTACAAACAGCAGAGGGTGCTGCTGCTTCTTCGATGGACACTGGCAGGCACTGATGAAAATCAATAGAATGGTGTACACACAATGTCAATGCTTTACAAAGATTTTTTAAAGAGCAGATCACGAGTTACAAGTGTATATCATTATATCATAAACTAATTAGAAGCTGATCAATTTCACTCAGAAAAATTTTGTAGGAGCGAGGAATGATGAAATTCAACATCCAGAGACAAGCTGCTCTGGTTTTCAAAGTCTCCACCGGAGAAGCAGCGGCGCCCCGTGCTGTTTGGAAAGAGAAGTGAAAAAGCTTAGAGCACCTGGTATTCCCAGGCGGTCTCCTATCCAAGTACTGACCAGGCCCGACCCTGCTTAGCTTCCGAGATCAGACGAGATCGGGCGTGTTCAGGGTGGTATGGCCGTAAGCAACAGCACTGGTGACAAAACGGCCCTTTATAGATGTCTATCACTGCCGCCGTGAACGCCTGTGTGCATTTCTGCTCATAGGGACATTAGCATATTTACAGAACTTCTGGGCAAGGAGCTCTGATTACAGTGACACAGTTTCCCCACATGAATGATAAACACTATCTACGACAGAGGTGAGATTGTAACTACGCTGCTTGAATGCAGGTTTGAGGTGCTTTTTTCTATTTTATGCTACTTTATACTTTATTTTACAGGGATAGATTGGAGTTTTTACTCCACTACGTTTGTGATTGTTATTGCGACTTTGTACATTTAGATTTGACATTTAAAACGTGATTGTTTCAGAAAATATGGCGCAGCATGATACTTGAAAATGCTGCTTACACAGCAATACTGCAGTGATAATAATCCAATAATAGTTTTAGCCTGTAACAATGTAACACTGACAGAGTTTCTTACAAAGGCCATTTTTGTCATTATAGTGAGAATATCTGTTTGTGTTCCTGACAATCTGCAGCTGCTACCTGTATGGGCAGAATACCAAAACGTTGTGTTACAGCATCTTTAAATGGCCTTTTTGTTGCTGCAAATGTTGCTTACGGCCATACCACCCTGAACACGCCCGATCTCGTCTGATCTCGGAAGCTAAGCAGGGTCGGGCCTGGTCAGTACTTGGATGGGAGACCGCCTGGGAATACCAGGTGCTGTAAGCTTTTTCACTTCTCTTTTACAAACAGCAGAGGGCGCTGCTGCTTCTTCGATGGACACTGGCAGGCACTGATGAAAATCAATAGAATGGTGTACACACAATGTCAATGCTTTACAAAGATTTTTTAAAGAGCAGATCACGAGTTACAAGTGTATATCATTATATCATAAACTAATTAGAAGCTGATCAATTTCACTCAGAAAAATTTTGTAGGAGCGAGGAATGATGAAATTCAACATCCAGAGACAAGCTGCTCTGGTTTTCAAAGTCTCCACCGTGCTGTTTGGAAAGAGAAGTGAAAAAGCTTACAGCACCTGGTATTCCCAGGCGGTCTCCCATCCAAGTACTGACCAGGCCCGACCCTGCTTAGCTTCCGAGATCAGACGAGATCGGGCGTGTTCAGGGTGGTATGGCCGTAAGCAACAGCACTGGTGACAAAACGGCCCTTTATAGATGTCCTATCACTGCCGCCGTGAACGCCTGTGTGCATTTCTGCTCATAGGGACATTAGCATATTTACAGAACTTCTGGGCAAGGAGCTCTGATTACAGTGACACAGTTTCCCCACATGAATGATAAACACTATCTACGACAGAGGTGAGATTGTAACTACGCTGCTTGAATGCAGGTTTGAGGTGCTTTTTTCTATTTTATGCTACTTTATACTTTATTTTACAGGGATAGATTGGAGTTTTTACTCCACTACGTTTGTGATTGTTATTGCGACTTTGTACATTTAGATTTGACATTTAAAACGTGATTGTTTCAGAAAATATGGCGCAGCATGATACTTGAAAATGCTGCTTACACAGCAATACTGCAGTGATAATAATCCAATAATAGTTTTAGCCTGTAACAATGTAACACTGACAGAGTTTCTTACAAAGGCCATTTTTGTCATTATAGTGAGAATATCTGTTTGTGTTCCTGACAATCTGCAGCTGCTACCTGTATGGGCAGAATACCAAAACGTTGTGTTACAGCATCTTTAAATGGCCTTTTTTTTGCTGCAAATGTTGCTGCAAATGTTGCTTGCGGCCATACCACCCTGAACACGCCCGATCTCGTCTGATCTCGGAAGCTAAGCAGGGTCGGGCCTGGTCAGTACTTGGATGGGAGACAGCCTGGGAATACCAGGTGCTGTAAGCTTTTTCACTTCTCTTTTACAAACAGCAGAGGGTGCTGCTGCTTCTTCGATGGACACTGGCAGGCACTGATGAAAATCAATAGAATGGTGTACACACAATGTCAATGCTTTACAAAGATTTTTTTAAAGAGCAGATCACGAGTTACAAGTGTATATCATTATATCATAAACTAATTAGAAGCTGATCAATTTCACTCAGAAAAATTTTGTAGGAGCGAGGAATGATGAAATTCAACATCCAGAGACAAGCTGCTCTGGTTTTCAAAGTCTCCACCGTGCTGTTTGGAAAGAGAAGTGAAAAAGCTTACAGCACCTGGTATTCCCAGGCGGTCTCCCATCCAAGTACTGAACAGGCCCGACCCTGCTTAGCTTCCGAGATCAGACGAGATCGGGCGTGTTCAGGGTGGTATGGCCGTAAGCAACAGCACTGGTGACAAAACGGCCCTTTATAGATGTCTATCACTGCCGCCGTGAACGCCTGTGTGCATTTCTGCTCATAGGGACATTAGCATATTTACAGAACTTCTGGGCAAGGAGCTCTGATTACAGTGACACAGTTTCCCCACATGAATGATAAACACTATCTACGACAGAGGTGAGATTGTAACTACGCTGCTTGAATGCAGGTTTGAGGTGCTTTTTTCTATTTTATGCTACTTTATACTTTATTTTACAGGGATAGATTGGAGTTTTTACTCCACTACGTTTGTGATTGTTATTGCGACTTTGTACATTTAGATTTGACATTTAAAACGTGATTGTTTCAGAAAATATGGCGCAGCATGATACTTGAAAATGCTGCTTACACAGCAATACTGCAGTGATAATAATCCAATAATAGTTTTAGCCTGTAACAATGTAACACTGACAGAGTTTCTTACAAAGGCCATTTTTGTCATTATAGTGAGAATATCTGTTTGTGTTCCTGACAATCTGCAGCTGCTACCTGTATGGGCAGAATACCAAAACGTTGTGTTACAGCATCTTTAAATGGCCTTTTTTTTGCTGCAAATGTTGCTGCAAATGTTGCTTGCGGCCATACCACCCTGAACACGCCCGATCTCGTCTGATCTCGGAAGCTAAGCAGGGTCGGGCCTGGTCAGTACTTGGATGGGAGACAGCCTGGGAATACCAGGTGCTGTAAGCTTTTTCACTTCTCTTTTACAAACAGCAGAGGGTGCTGCTGCTTCTTCGATGGACACTGGCAGGCACTGATGAAAATCAATAGAATGGTGTACACACAATGTCAATGCTTTACAAAGATTTTTTAAAGAGCAGATCACGAGTTACAAGTGTATATCATTATATCATAAACTAATTAGAAGCTGATCAATTTCACTCAGAAAAATTTTGTAGGAGCGAGGAATGATGAAATTCAACATCCAGAGACAAGCTGCTCTGGTTTTCAAAGTCTCCACCGTGCTGTTTGGAAAGAGAAGTGAAAAAGCTTACAGCACCTGGTATTCCCAGGCGGTCTCCCATCCAAGTACTGACCAGGCCCGACCCTGCTTAGCTTCCGAGATCAGACGAGATCGGGCGTGTTCAGGGTGGTATGGCCGTAAGCAACAGCACTGGTGACAAAACGGCCCTTTATAGATGTCTATCACTGCCGCCGTGAACGCCTGTGTGCATTTCTGCTCATAGGGACATTAGCATATTTACAGAACTTCTGGGCAAGGAGCTCTGATTACAGTGACACAGTTTCCCCACATGAATGATAAACACTATCTACGACAGAGGTGAGATTGTAACTACGCTGCTTGAATGCAGGTTTGAGGTGCTTTTTTCTATTTTATGCTACTTTATACTTTATTTTACAGGGATAGATTGGAGTTTTTACTCCACTACGTTTGTGATTGTTATTGCGACTTTGTACATTTAGATTTGACATTTAAAACGTGATTGTTTCAGAAAATATGGTGCAGCATGATACTTGAAAATGCTGCTTACACAGCAATACTGCAGTGATAATAATCCAATAATAGTTTTAGCCTGTAACAATGTAACACTGACAGAGTTTCTTACAAAGGCCATTTTTGTCATTATAGTGAGAATATCTGTTTGTGTTCCTGACAATCTGCAGCTGCTACCTGTATGGGCAGAATACCAAAATGTTGTGTTACAGCATCTTTAAATGGCCTTTTTGTTGCTGCAAATGTTGCTGCAAATGTTGCTTACGGCCATACCACCCTGAACACGCCCCATCTCGTCTGATCTCGGAAGCTAAGCAGGGTCGGGCCTGGTCAGTACTTGGATGGGAGACCGCCTGGGAATACCAGGTGCTGTAAGCTTTTTCACTTCTCTTTTACAAACTGCACAGGGCGCTGCTGCTTCTTCGATGGACACTGCTTCTTCGATGGACACTGGCAGGCACTGATGAAAATCAATAGAATGGTGTACACACAATGTCAATGCTTTACAAAGATTTTTTAAAGAGCAGATCACGAGTTACAAGTGTATATCATTATATCATAAACTAATTAGAAGCTGATCAATTTCACTCAGAAAAATTTTGTAGGAGCGAGGAATGATGAAATTCAACATCCAGAGACAAGCTGCTCTGGTTTTCAAAGTCTCCACCGTGCTGTTTGGAAAGAGAAGTGAAAAAGCTTACAGCACCTGGTATTCCCAGGCGGTCTCCCATCCAAGTACTGACCAGGCCCGACCCTGCTTAGCTTCCGAGATCAGACGAGATCGGGCGTGTTCAGGGTGGTATGGCCGTAAGCAACAGCACTGGTGACAAAACGGCCCTTTATAGATGTCTATCACTGCCGCCGTGAACGCCTGTGTGCATTTCTGCTCATAGGGACATTAGCATATTTACAGAACTTCTGGGCAAGGAGCTCTGATTACAGTGACACAGTTTCCCCACATGAATGATAAACACTATCTACGACAGAGGTGAGATTGTAACTACGCTGCTTGAATGCAGGTTTGAGGTGCTTTTTTCTATTTTATGCTACTTTATACTTTATTTTACAGGGATAGATTGGAGTTTTTACTCCACTACGTTTGTGATTGTTATTGCGACTTTGTACATTTAGATTTGACATTTAAAACGTGATTGTTTCAGAAAATATGGCGCAGCATGATACTTGAAAATGCTGCTTACACAGCAATACTGCAGTGATAATAATCCAATAATAGTTTTAGCCTGTAACAATGTAACACTGACAGAGTTTCTTACAAAGGC
>NC_133811.1:3583835-3586335 GCF_043250625.1 Sebastes fasciatus | reverse complement strand
TAATTAGAAGCTGATCAATTTCACTCAGAAAAATTTTGTAGGAGCGAGGAATGATGAAATTCAACATCCAGAGACAAGCTGCTCTGGTTTTCAAAGTCTCCACCGGAGAAGCAGCGGCGCCCCGTGCTGTTTGGAAAGAGAAGTGAAAAAGCTTACAGCACCTGGTATTCCCATGCAGTCTCCCATCCAAGTACTGACCAGGCCCGACCCTGCTTAGCTTCCGAGATCAGACGAGATCGGGCGTGTTCAGGGTGGTATGGCCGTAAGCAACAGCACTGGTGACAAAACGGCCCTTTATAGATGTCTATCACTGCCGCCGTGAACGCCTGTGTGCATTTCTGCTCATAGGGACATTAGCATATTTACAGAACTTCTGGGCAAGGAGCTCTGATTACAGTGACACAGTTTCCCCACATGAATGATAAACACTATCTACGACAGAGGTGAGATTGTAACTACGCTGCTCAAATGCAGGTTTGAGGTGCTTTTTTCTATTTTATGCTACTTTATACTTTATTTTACAGGGATAGATTGGAGTTTTTACTCCACTACGTTTGTGATTGTTATTGCGACTTTGTACATTTAGATTTGACATTTAAAACGTGATTGTTTCAGAAAATATGGCGCAGCATGATACTTGAAAATGCTGCTTACACAGCAATACTGCAGTGATAATAATCCAATAATAGTTTTAGCCTGTAACAATGTAACACTGACAGAGTTTCTTACAAAGGCCATTTTTGTCATTATAGTGAGAATATCTGTTTGTGTTCCTGACAATCTGCAGCTGCTACCTGTATGGGCAGAATACCAAAACGTTGTGTTACAGCATCTTTAAATGGCCTTTTTGTTGCTGCAAATGTTGCTTACGGCCATACCACCCTGAACACGCCCGATCTCGTCTGAACTCGGAAGTTAAGCAGGGTCGGGCCTGGTCAGTACTTGGATGGGAGACCGCCTGGGAATACCAGGTGCTGTAAGCTTTTTCACTTCTCTTTTACAAACAACAGAGGGTGCTGCTGCTTCTTCGATGGACACTGGCAGGCACTGATGAAAATCAATAGAATGGTGTACACACAATGTCAATGCTTTACAAAGATTTTTTAAAGAGCAGATCACGAGTTACAAGTGTATATCATTATATCATAAACTAATTAGAAGCTGATCAATTTCACTCAGAAAAATTTTGTAGGAGCAAGGAATGATGAAATTCAACATCCAGAGACAAGCTGCTCTGGTTTTCAAAGTCTCCACCGTGCTGTTTGGAAAGAGAAGTGAAAAAGCTTACAGCACCTGGTATTCCCAGGCGGTCTCCCATCCAAGTACTGACCAGGCCCGACCCTGCTTAGCTTCCGAGATCAGACGAGATCGGGCGTGTTCAGGGTGGTATGGCCGTAAGCAACAGCACTGGTGACAAAACGGCCCTTTATAGATGTCTATCACTGCCGCCGTGAACGCCTGTGTGCATTTCTGCTCATAGGGACATTAGCATATTTACAGAACTTCTGGGCAAGGAGCTCTGATTACAGTGACACAGTTTCCCCACATGAATGATAAACACTATCTACGACAGAGGTGAGATTGTAACTACGCTGCTTGAATGCAGGTTTGAGGTGCTTTTTTCTATTTTATGCTACTTTATACTTTATTTTACAGGGATAGATTGGAGTTTTTACTCCACTACGTTTGTGATTGTTATTGCGACTTTGTACATTTAGATTTGACATTTAAAACGTGATTGTTTCAGAAAATATGGCGCAGCATGATACTTGAAAATGCTGCTTACACAGCAATACTGCAGTGATAATAATCCAATAATAGTTTTAGCCTGTAACAATGTAACACTGACAGAGTTTCTTACAAAGGCCATTTTTGTCATTATAGTGAGAATATCTGTTTGTGTTCCTGACAATCTGCAGCTGCTACCTGTATGGGCAGAATACCAAAACGTTGTGTTACAGCATCTTTAAATGGCCTTTTTGTTGCTGCAAATGTTGCTTACGGCCATACCACCCTGAACACGCCCGATCTCGTCTGATCTCGGAAACTAAGCAGGGTCGGGCCTGGTCAGTACTTGGATGGGAGACCGCCTGGGAATACCAGGTGCTGTAAGCTTTTTCACTTCTCTTTTACAAACAGCAGAGGGTGCTGCTGCTTCTTCGATGGACACTGGCAGGCACTGATGAAAATCAATAGAATGGTGTACACACAATGTCAATGCTTTACAAAGATTTTTTAAAGAGCAGATCACGAGTTACAAGTGTATATCATTATATCATAAACTAATTAGAAGCTGATCAATTTCACTCAGACAAATTTTGTAGGAGCGAGGAATGATGAAATTCAACATCCAGAGACAAGCTGCTCTGGTTTTCAAAGTCTCCACCGTGCTGTTTGGAAAGAGAAGTGAAAAAGCTTACAACACCTGGTATTCCCAGGCGGTCTCCCATCCAAGTACTGACCAGGCCCGACCCTGCTTAGCTTCCGAGATCAGACGAGA
>NC_133811.1:3553835-3576335 GCF_043250625.1 Sebastes fasciatus | reverse complement strand
TCGGGCCTGGTCAGTACTTGGATGGGAGACCGCCTGGGAATACCAGGTGCTGTAAGCTTTTTCACTTCTCTTTTACAAACAGCAGAGGGTGCTGCTGCTTCTTCGATGGACACTGGCAGGCACTGATGAAAATCAATAGAATGGTGTACACACAATGTCAATGCTTTACAAAGATTTTTTAAAGAGCAGATCACGAGTTACAAGTGTATATCATTATATCATAAACTAATTAGAAGCTGATCAATTTCACTCAGAAAAATTTTGTAGGAGCGAGGAATGATGAAATTCAACATCCAGAGACAAGCTGCTCTGGTTTTCAAAGTCTCCACCGGAGAAGCAGCGGCGCCCCGTGCTGTTTGGAAAGAGAAGTGAAAAAGCTTACAGCACCTGGTATTCCCAGGCGGTCTCCCATCCAAGTACTGACCAGGCCCGACCCTGCTTAGCTTCCGAGATCAGACGAGATCGGGCGTGTTCAGGGTGGTATGGCCGTAAGCAACAGCACTGGTTACAAAACGGCCCTTTATAGATGTCTATCACTGCCTTCGTGAACGCCTGTGTGCATTTCTGCTCATAGGGACATTAGCATATTTACAGAACTTCTGGGCAAGGAGCTCTGATTACAGTGACACAGTTTCCCCACATGAATGATAAACACTATCTACGACAGAGGTGAGATTGTAACTATGCTGCTTGAATGCAGGTTTGAGGTGCTTTTTTCTATTTTATGCTACTTTATACTTTATTTTACAGGGATAGATTGGAGTTTTTACTCCACTACGTTTGTGATTGTTATTGCGACTTTGTACATTTAGATTTGACATTTAAAACGTGATTGTTTCAGAAAATATGGCGCAGCATGATACTTGAAAATGCTGCTTACACAGCAATACTGCAGTGATAATAATCCAATAATAGTTTTAGCCTGTAACAATGTAACACTGACAGAGTTTCTTACAAAGGCCATTTTTGTCATTATAGTGAGAATATCTGTTTGTGTTCCTGACAATCTGCAGCTGCTACCTGTATGGGCAGAATACCAAAACGTTGTGTTACAGCATCTTTAAATGGCCTTTTTGTTGCTGCAAATGTTGCTTACGGCCATACCACCCTGAACACGCCCGATCTCGTCTGATCTCGGAAGCTAAGCAGTGTCGGGCCTGGTCAGTACTTGGATGGGAGACCGCCTGGGAATACCAGGTGCTGTAAGCTTTTTCACTTCTCTTTTACAAACAGCAGAGGGTGCTGCTGCTTCTTCGATGGACACTGGCAGGCACTGATGAAAATCAATAGAATGGTGTACACACAATGTCAATGCTTTACAAAGATTTTTTAAAGAGCAGATCACGAGTTACAAGTGTATATCATTATATCATAAACTAATTAGAAGCTGATCAATTTCACTCAGAAAAATTTTGTAGGAGCGAGGAATGATGAAATTCAACATCCAGAGACAAGCTGCTCTGGTTTTCAAAGTCTCCACCGGAGAAGCAGCGGCGCCCCGTGCTGTTTGGAAAGAGAAGTGAAAAAGCTTACAGCACCTGGTATTCCCAGGCGGTCTCCCATCCAAGTACTGACCAGGCCCGACGCTGCTTAGCTTCCGAGATCAGACGAGATCGGGCGTGTTCAGGGTGGTATGGCCGTAAGCAACAGCACTGGTGACAAAACGGCCCTTTATAGATGTCTATCACTGCCGCCGTGAACGCCTGTGTGCATTTCTGCTCATAGGGACATTAGCATATTTACAGAACTTCTGGGCAAGGAGCTCTGATTACAGTGACACAGTTTCCCCACATGAATGATAAACACTATCTACGACAGAGGTGAGATTGTAACTACGCTGCTTGAATGCAGGTTTGAGGTGCTTTTTTCTATTTTATGCTACTTTATACTTTATTTAACAGGGATAGATTGGAGTTTTTACTCCACTACGTTTGTGATTGTTATTGCGACTTTGTACATTTAGATTTGACATTTAAAACGTGATTGTTTCAGAAAATATGGCGCAGCATGATACTTGAAAATGCTGCTTACACAGCAATACTGCAGTGATAATAATCCAATAATAGTTTTAGCCTGTAACAATGTAACACTGACAGAGTTTCTTACAAAGGCCATTTTTGTCATTATAGTGAGAATATCTGTTTGTGTTCCTGACAATCTGCAGCTGCTACCTGTATGGGCAGAATACCAAAACGTTGTGTTACAGCATCTTTAAATGGCCTTTTTGTTGCTGCAAATGTTGCTTACGGCCATACCACCCTGAACACGCCCGATCTCGTCTGATCTCGGAAACTAAGCAGGGTCGGGCCTGGTCAGTACTTGGATGGGAGACCGCCTGGGAATACCAGGTGCTGTAAGATTTTTCACTTCTCTTTTACAAACAGAAGAGGGTGCTGCTGCTTCTTCGATGGACACTGGCAGGCACTGATGAAAATCAATAGAATGGTGTACACACAATGTCAATGCTTTACAAAGATTTTTTAAAGAGCAGATCACGAGTTACAAGTGTATATCATTATATCATAAACTAATTAGAAGCTGATCAATTTCACTCAGAAAAATTTTGTAGGAGCGAGGAATGATGAAATTCAACATCCAGAGACAAGCTGCTCTGGTTTTCAAAGTCTCCACCGTGCTGTTTGGAAAGAGAAGTGAAAAAGCTTGCAGCACCTGGTATTCCCAGGCGGTCTCCCATCCAAGTACTGACCAGGCCCGACCCTGCTTAGCTTCCGAGATCAGACGAGATCGGGCGTGTTCTTTTTTTTTTATCTTTTTATTATAAATTATGACATTTTACAATCAAATGCATTCCCGGTTAACAATTAACCAAGAAAAGAAAAGACATAACAAATGAGGCATGTAAACTATCAGTTCATACAACACAACTAAAAACCTTCAACGGTATAACTATGCCAACTTAAAATGAAAACACAAATCCCCTTTTTTACCCATGCTAATCAAAGTGTTATCTCCAACAAAAAAATTCTCTGCCTCTACATCACCATACTTATAAATCAAATTGACATCCCTTTTTACAATCATTTCAAATATGGCTTTAATATTCACCTTTTTCTTTTCAAAAAATGCATAGTTTCTTCTTAGAACGACTGCACGCCGAGCGTGGCTCAAAATAAAATTCAGTAAAGCCCGATTTGCCCCATTCTTCTTATATGGGAAACCAAACAAAAAAACAGTCCTCCAGTCTTTCAAACTGTTTTTGTCAAGTTTACATCGTTCGGCTAGCAATTGCTTCAAATAAACAAAAAAACCTTGCAACTCCCTACAATCCAAAAAGTAATGCAAAAAAGTCTCATGGCCACAGTTACATACATCACATTCCCCACTTATCTCATTATTTATTTTATGCAAAACCACTTTTGTGTACACTCTGTTGTGTCGCAGCATAAAGTCATTATTTTCGCATTCTAAACTATTATATGTTACATTTAGACTAGCCCATATGTTTTTCTTTTCTAACTGGGGGAACACCTCACCCCATACTCCCTCAGCCGCTGGGGCCTTAAACTCCTCCTCTATCGAGATGGCATATATGTTTTTAACAGTCAGCTCTTTCAGTCTCTTCTTCCAGCTCTCTCTCACTACATATAATCCCGGTATTTCATTTGTTTGCTTTTTTACAATTTTTGTGTTTATTATTATCCTCCATCTTTCTGGTATACTCACTTTAATTTTGTTATAAAAACAATTAATTTCTGCCCTGCTTACTTCTTCCTTCACCTCACACACACTGTCATAAATACATTCATTCCTCAAAAAACCTGGTATTACCTCATACATTACATCCTTAACCTGTCGAATACCAGCATCCCAAAACAACTTGTTATACAATACATTATTATCATACCTTATTTTATTGTTAAGAAATATAGGTTGATTTATTATATCTTCCAGATTCTCACATTCATAATTTAGGTTTTTGATGAAGTTTCCCCAAGCTTGCAATGCCTCTTTAAACACTTCTGACATCCCCTCAGTCATGGTTCTTTTGCTTTTCATCAAGAAGAAGCTGTTACCCATACCCCCAAACTTTTGCAACTGCTGTCGAAAAACTACCATCCAGCCATATTCAGCTTCCCCATATAGGTATTTAATGACAGTTTTTATCCTCACAGCATTGTGTTTAGCTCCCAGATCCACTAGCTTTAACCCACCTTGTTTTATTTTCCCAATCAGGGTTTTGTACCCGATCCTCACCCCCTTCCCTTCCCACAGGAAATCCACAATGATTTTTTCAATATCTTTTTTAACCCATTCTGGCATATCCAATACTCTTAACACATACACACACAGAGACATCACGAGAGAATTTATGACCACTACTTTACCTTTCAACTTCAACCTTCTTTCCCTCCATAACCCACACACACTCCTCATTTTATTCAAAACCCCTGTCCATGTTAAATCCCTTCCGACGGACTCCCTTACACCCAAATACACCCCTAACATCTTCATGCAATCCTCCCTAATCCTAAAATCTAACCCAGACCTCTCTACATCCCCTATATACATAACCTCTGACTTACCTACGTTTACCTTAGCCCCCGCTGCCTTCCCATACACCCCTATTAACTCCATAACCCTCTCTATACTCTCTCTGTCCCTCACTGTGATGGTTGTGTCATCTGCATAACTATTAATCTTAATAGTCTGCCCCTGCTCCAGCTCAATTCCCTTCACCCCCGCATCATTCCTGATCATACTTGCCATTGGCTCTACCGAAAGAGCATATAGCAGAGGACTCAGCGGGCACCCCTGCCTTACCGACCTCTCTATTCTAAAGCTGTCTGTTAACACCCCATTAACTTTCACACAACTCCTGGCCTCCCCATATATACATCTAATCCACCCAACTATCTTTTCCCCAAACCCAAATCTCTTTAATACCTCAAATAAATAGTCATGTTCCACCCTGTCAAATGCCTTACTCAAATCCAAACTAAGCACTATCCCTCCCTTCCCGTCATCCTTCATGTATCTGATCACCTCTCTTATGGTGCTTATACTATCCGCTATATCCCTCCCTGGTATACTGTAGCTTTGTGAAGGCTCTATTATTCCCCCTACCACCTTCTTAATCCTGTTCGCCAAAACCCTAGTCAATATTTTATAATCATTATTCAACACACTAATCGGTCTATAGTTTTCTAAATCTAATTTGCTCCCTTTGTTCTTATATATTAATGTTACCACCCCCAATCCCATAGTCTTTGGCAGTCTCTTACTCCTCTCTACATATTTATATACTTTTAATAATATTGGCCCTAACAAGTCCCTATATACTTTGTAAAACTCGCCCCCTAACCCATCACTCCCTGGACTCTTCCCACCTTGCAGTCCCTCTATAGCCGTCTGTATTTCCCTCTCAGTTATGTCCCCCTCGCACATTTCCCTATCATCTCTACCTATCTGCTTATTAATATTACCAAACACCTCATTCATACTACCCTCCTCCCTCTCCCCCCTCCTAAACAACTCTGTAAAATATTCTAACACTATCTCTAACACTTCCACATAATCATTAACTGTCTTACCTGCTCTATCCACTACCTCAGATATATATGACCTGCTTTGTTTTCTCTTCTCCTGCCCCAAAAAGAATGCAGTGCATCTCTCTCCCTCCAGTGTGTATCTTGCCTTACTCCTCAAAATTGCTCCCCTACACTTATCCCTCTCAAACTTTGCTAATTGTGCTCTGACCCTCAAAAACTCTTCTATATTGTACCCCGGCTCATCATCTGCTCTACTCAGTTCCCTATTTAGCTTCTCCCTAAGAACCCTCTCTTTCTCCCTCTCTTCCTTATTCCGCTTTCTTGCAAATGTTATACTTATCCTCTTCACCTCTTCTTTTACCCCTTCCCACCATTCCCCCACATCTATGCTATCTTCTAAAATATTGTTTATACAGTCAAGTTTCTCCACTAATAATTGTCTAATCTGCTTGCTGTATTGCTTATCTACCATACTATTAGCATTTAACATCCACTGTCCTCCACCTCTCTCCCCACCCCTACCTCTTATCTTAAACAGTAATGCTGCATGGTCACTAAGAGTGTTGAACTTATACTTTGTATCCTCTATATAACTCAGAGTGTCCTCTTTAACCAACAATAAGTCAATCCTAGACTGCTTCAGTTCCCCCTCCTTTACCTGCCTCCTTGAGTACTCCCTCCTGTCCAAATTATAATATCTCCACACATCTACTAATTTCCCTTCCTCCATCATTTCAACTAATATTTTCCTAGACTTTTCCCACCTAAATACTACATCTTTCCCTACATCTAACCTAGTCAGTTTAATGTTGAAGTCCCCTGCCACTATGCAGTTCAGCACACACAGCGGCTTTAATTCAACCAGAACCCCCCTTTTTTCCCCTTCTATCACCGGCATATATACATTTACCAACCTAAACCTCATATCTATATAATCAAATTCTAGACTTAATAACCTCCCTCTACTATCCTTATACACCTGCCTTATATTCTCCACTCTATCCGTTTTCACTAATATTGCCACTCCTCTTGCATTAACTGCCCCATTACTGTAATATATACTCCCCTTCCACCTCTCTCTCACCTTTCCTACAATTCCATCATCCCAGTTAGTTTCCTGGAAACACATGTCAGTTTTATGCAACTTTAATATGTTATCTAATTTCGCCATATCCCTCAAACCATTCACATTTAATGACAAGACTGTGACCATGAGATAAAAAAGAAAGAAAACAAACACAAAATAGCAATCTGCCAGCCTTACTTACACTTTCTTCTTTACTTCTTCACATTGTTCTCCATTCCTCAGAGTATCGGCTTTCCTCTTCTCACCCCCCTGTCCTTCCAGCATCATTTCTTCCACTTTGTCCTGCTCAAAACCCCGGTCTCCTCGTCCTCTCTCCTCGTCTCCCAGCCTCTGTCCTCCTCCTTTCACCGATCCCTTTGCTCCATGCGCTACTCCAAACACCCGGCCAAGACCGGGCTTTCTGCTGTCCTTCTGCTTCGGCCCTTTTCTCTCCTTCGCAGTGCGCCCGGTGAAGCTCGCTGGCTGGCTCTCCTCGTCCGCGTCCGCCTCAGCCTCCTCCACCTCCTCCACCTTCTCCTCCATCTCCTCCGCCACTTTCTCTCTTCCCTCATCTCCTCCTTCGTCCCTCGCCGTCTCTGCTCCCGTCTCCTCCGCCTCTCCCTCCTCTTCCTCATCCACACACTCCCGTGCGTAATGCCCCTGCCCTCCGCATCTGAAGCACTTCAGCTCGGGGCACTCGCGGTAAATATGACCCGGTTTTATACACAAACGGCAAACTCTCTCCTGCCGATCATGTATTACTCTGAAGTGTTCCACTCCCTCTATTGTGGGAAAACGTGTGGAATAAGGTAGAGACCTCACCTCGTCCGTAAATCTTACTTTGAGGAAGCGTGTTCCATCCACCACATCCGTTCCTGGCCACTTTCTCCTCCTGATCTCCGACGCCGCTCCAACTCCCCACTCCTGCAGCCGGCCTTGTATCTGCGCGTCTGTGATGTAGACGGGCAGATGCAGAAACGAGACAACCATCTCGTTACTGTTCATTTCCCGTCCCATTATTCTGGAATTCCTGCACTTTATTCCGTCCATGATTTTCCTCTTCCCCTCCGCCGACTCCATAGTGATCTCCAATTTGCCAGTTCCTCGTGCCCTGCATCCCAGCACCACTCCACAGTCTTCTTTTATGGATCTCAATATTTCCATTGTTGTGACTTCCTCCTCGCCTTCCACCACCACCATCACTGTCAAACTCCTGCTGTATTCCTTAATGCCTCTGCTCCCCTCCTCTGCTTCTCCACGTCCACCGTTCTTTTCAGCAGCGCTCCCGCCGTTGGCAGCCATCATGGAGGAACAAACAATCAACCAAACAAAGCAACAAAGCAATCCTCCCCTACCACCAACAGGTGCTAGGGGGGAGGTGCAATCAAATGCCTCCACTAAAAAAAGAACAGAAAAAGGACTCAAACTGAGCTAAAGTTTTCAACGTAAAAATGGAACTGTCCAGCACTCTGTCTCCTCTTCTCTCTCCACTCTCTCAGCCAAACTGCACACAACCCTGCTCACACGTGTTCAGGGTGGTATGGCCGTAAGCAACAGCACTGGTGACAAAACGGCCCTTTATAGATGTCTATCACTGCCGCCGTGAACGCCTGTGTGCATTTCTGCTCATAGGGACATTAGCATATTTACAGAACTTCTGGGCAAGGAGCTCTGATTACAGTGACACAGTTTCCCCACATGAATGATAAACACTATCTACGACAGAGGTGAGATTGTAACTACGCTGCTTGAATGCAGGTTTGAGGTGCTTTTTTCTATTTTATGCTACTTTATACTTTATTTTACAGGGATAGATTGGAGTTTTTACTCCACTACGTTTGTGATTGTTATTGCGACTTTGTACATTTAGATTTGACATTTAAAACGTGATTGTTTCAGAAAATATGGCGCAGCATGATACTTGAAAATGCTGCTTACACAGCAATACTGCAGTGATAATAATCCAATAATAGTTTTAGCCTGTAACAATGTAACACTGACAGAGTTTCTTACAAAGGCCATTTTTGTCATTATAGTGAGAATATCTGTTTGTGTTCCTGACAATCTGCAGCTGCTACCTGTATGGGCAGAATACCAAAACGTTGTGTTACAGCATCTTTAAATGGCCTTTTTGTTGCTGCAAATGTTGCTTACGGCCATACCACCCTGAACACGCCCGATCTCGTCTGATCTCGGAAGCAAAGTAGGGTCGGGCCTGGTCAGTACTTGGATGGGAGACCGCCTGGGAATACCAGGTGCTGTAAGCTTTTTCACTTCTCTTTTACAAACAGCAGAGGGTGCTGCTGCTTCTTCGATGGACACTGGCAGGCACTGATGAAAATCAATAGAATGGTGTACACACAATGTCAATGCTTTACAAAGATTTTTTAAAGAGCAGATCACGAGTTACAAGTGTATATCATTATATCATAAACTAATTAGAAGCTGATCAATTTCACTCAGAAAAATTTTGTAGGAGCAAGGAATGATGAAATTCAACATCCAGAGACAAGCTGCTCTGGTTTTCAAAGTCTCCACCGTGAAGTTTGAAAAGAGAAGTGAAAAAGCTTACAGCACCTGGTATTCCCAGGCGGTCTCCCATCCAAGTACTGACCAGGCCCGACCCTGCTTAGCTTCCGAGATCAGACGAGATCGGGCGTGTTCAGGGTGGTATGGCCGTAAGCAACAGCACTGGTGACAAAACGGCCCTTTATAGATGTCTATCACTGCCGCCGTGAACGCCTGTGTGCATTTCTGCTCATAGGGACATTAGCATATTTACAGAACTTCTGGGCAAGGAGCTCTGATTACAGTGACACAGTTTCCCCACATGAATGATAAACACTATCTACGACAGAGGTGAGATTGTAACTACGCTGCTTGAATGCAGGTTTGAGGTGCTTTTTTCTATTTTATGCTACTTTATACTTTATTTAACAGGGATAGATTGGAGTTTTTACTCCACTACGTTTGTGATTGTTATTGCGACTTTGTACATTTAGATTTGACATTTAAAACGTGATTGTTTCAGAAAATATGGCGCAGCATGATACTTGAAAATGCTGCTTACACAGCAATACTGCAGTGATAATAATCCAATAATAGTTTTAGCCTGTAACAATGTAACACTGACAGAGTTTCTTACAAAGGCCATTTTTGTCATTATACTGAGAATATCTGTTTGTGTTCCTGACAATCTGCAGCTGCTACCTGTATGGGCAGAATACCAAAACGTTGTGTTACAGCATCTTTAAATGGCCTTTTTGTTGCTGCAAATGTTGCTTACGGCCATACCACCCTGAACACGCCCGATCTCGTCTGATCTCGGAAGCTAAGCAGGGTCGGGCCTGGTCAGTACTTGGATGGGAGACCGCCTGGGAATACCAGGTGCTCTAAGCTTTTTCACTTCTCTTTTACAAACAGCAGAGGGTGCTGCTGCTTCTTCGATGGACACTGGCAGGCACTGATGAAAATCAATAGAATGGTGTACACACAATGTCAATGCTTTACAAAGATTTTTTAAAGAGCAGATCACGAGTTACAAGTGTATATCATTATATCATAAACTAATTAGAAGCTGATCAATTTCACTCAGAAAAATTTTGTAGGAGCGAGGAATGATGAAATTCAACATCCAGAGACAAGCTGCTCTGGTTTTCAAAGTCTCCACCGGAGAAGCAGCGGCGCCCCGTGCTGTTTGGAAAGAGAAGTGAAAAAGCTTACAGCACCTGGTATTCCCAGGCGGTCTCCCATCCAAGTACTGACCAGGCCCGACCCTGCTTAGCTTCCGAGATCAGACGAGATCGGGCGTGTTCAGGGTGGTATGGCCGTAAGCAACAGCACTGGTGACAAAACGGCCCTTTATAGATGTCTATCACTGCCGCCGTGAACGCCTGTGTGCATTTCTGCTCATAGGGACATTAGCATATTTACAGAACTTCTGGGCAAGGAGCTCTGATTACAGTGACACAGTTTCCCCACATGAATGATAAACACTATCTACGACAGAGGTGAGATTGTAACTACGCTGCTTGAATGCAGGTTTGAGGTGCTTTTTTCTATTTTATGCTACTTTATACTTTATTTTACAGGGATAGATTGGAGTTTTTACTCCACTACGTTTGTGATTGTTATTGCGACTTTGTACATTTAGATTTGACATTTAAAACGTGATTGTTTCAGAAAATATGGCGCAGCATGATACTTGAAAATGCTGCTTACACAGCAATACTGCAGTGATAATAATCCAATAATAGTTTTAGCCTGTAACAATGTAACACTGACAGAGTTTCTTACAAAGGCCATTTTTGTCATTATAGTGAGAATATCTGTTTGTGTTCCTGACAATCTGCAGCTGCTACCTGTATGGGCAGAATACCAAAACGTTGTGTTACAGCATCTTTAAATGGCCTTTTTGTTGCTGCAAATGTTGCTTACGGCCATACCACCCTGAACACGCCCGATCTCGTCTGATCTCGGAAGCAAAGTAGGGTCGGGCCTGGTCAGTACTTGGATGGGAGACCGCCTGGGAATATCAGGTGCTGTAAGCTTTTTCACTTCTCTTTTACAAACAGCAGAGGGTGCTGCTGCTTCTTCGATGGACACTGGCAGGCACTGATGAAAATCAATAGAATGGTGTACACACAATGTCAATGCTTTACAAAGATTTTTTAAAGAGCAGATCACGAGTTACAAGTGTATATCATTATATCATAAACTAATTAGAAGCTGATCAATTTCACTCAGAAAAATTTTGTAGGAGCGAGGAATGATGAAATTCAACATCCAGAGACAAGCTGCTCTGGTTTTCAAAGTCTCCACCGGAGAAGCAGCGGCGCCCCGTGCTGTTTGGAAAGAGAAGTGAAAAAGCTTACAGCACCTGGTATTCCCAGGCGGTCTCCCATCCAAGTACTGACCAGGCCCGACCCTGCTTAGCTTCCGAGATCAGACGAGATCGGGCGTGTTCAGGGTGGTATGGCCGTAAGCAACAGCACTGGTGACAAAACGGCCCTTTATAGATGTCTATCACTGCCGCCGTGAACGCCTGTGTGCATTTCTGCTCATAGGGACATTAGCATATTTACAGAACTTCTGGGCAAGGAGCTCTGATTACAGTGACACAGTTTCCCCACATGAATGATAAACACTATCTACGACAGAGGTGAGATTGTAACTACGCTGCTTGAATGCAGGTTTGAGGTGCTTTTTTCTATTTTATGCTACTTTATACTTTATTTTACAGGGATAGATTGGAGTTTTTACTCCACTACGTTTGTGATTGTTATTGCGACTTTGTACATTTAGATTTGACATTTAAAACGTGATTGTTTCAGAAAATATGGCGCAGCATGATACTTGAAAATGCTGCTTACACAGCAATACTGCAGTGATAATAATCCAATAATAGTTTTAGCCTGTAACAATGTAACACTGACAGAGTTTCTTACAAAGGCCATTTTTGTCATTATAGTGAGAATATCTGTTTGTGTTCCTGACAATCTGCAGCTGCTACCTGTATGGGCAGAATACCAAAACGTTGTGTTACAGCATCTTTAAATGGCCTTTTTGTTGCTGCAAATGTTGCTTACGGCCATACCACCCTGAACACGCCCGATCTCGTCTGATCTCGGAAGCAAAGTAGGGTCGGGCCTGGTCAGTACTTGGATGGGAGACCGCCTGGGAATACCAGGTGCTGTAAGCTTTTTCACTTCTCTTTTACAAACAGCAGAGGGTGCTGCTGCTTCTTCGATGGACACTGGCAGGCACTGATGAAAATCAATAGAATGGTGTACACACAATGTCAATGCTTTACAAAGATTTTTTAAAGAGCAGATCACGAGTTACAAGTGTATATCATTATATCATAAACTAATTAGAAGCTGATCAATTTCACTCAGAAAAATTTTGTAGGAGCGAGGAATGATGAAATTCAACATCCAGAGACAAGCTGCTCTGGTTTTCAAAGTCTCCACCGTGAAGTTTGAAAAGAGAAGTGAAAAAGCTTACAGCACCTGGTATTCCCAGGCGGTCTCCCATCCAAGTACTGACCAGGCCCGACCCTGCTTAGCTTCCGAGATCAGACGAGATCGGGCGTGTTCAGGGTGGTATGGCCGTAAGCAACAGCACTGGTGACAAAACGGCCCTTTATAGATGTCTATCACTGCCGCCGTGAACGCCTGTGTGCATTTCTGCTCATAGGGACATTAGCATATTTACAGAACTTCTGGGCAAGGAGCTCTGATTACAGTGACACAGTTTCCCCACATGAATGATAAACACTATCTACGACAGAGGTGAGATTGTAACTACGCTGCTTGAATGCAGGTTTGAGGTGCTTTTTTCTATTTTATGCTACTTTATACTTTATTTTACAGGGATAGATTGGAGTTTTTACTCCACTACGTTTGTGATTGTTATTGCGACTTTGTACATTTAGATTTGACATTTAAAACGTGATTGTTTCAGAAAATATGGCGCAGCATGATACTTGAAAATGCTGCTTACACAGCAATACTGCAGTGATAATAATCCAATAATAGTTTTAGCCTGTAACAATGTAACACTGACAGAGTTTCTTACAAAGGCCATTTTTGTCATTATAGTGAGAATATCTGTTTGTGTTCCTGACAATCTGCAGCTGCTACCTGTATGGGCAGAATACCAAAACGTTGTGTTACAGCATCTTTAAATGGCCTTTTTGTTGCTGCAAATGTTGCTTACGGCCATACCACCCTGAACACGCCCGATCTCGTCTGATCTCGGAAGCTAAGCAGTGTCGGGCCTGGTCAGTACTTGGATGGGAGACCGCCTGGGAATACCAGGTGCTGTAAGGTTTTTCACTTCTCTTTTACAAACAGCAGAGGGTGCTGCTGCTTCTTCGATGGACACTGGCAGGCACTGATGAAAATCAATAGAATGGTGTACACACAATGTCAATGCTTTACAAAGATTTTTTAAAGAGCAGATCACGAGTTACAAGTGTATATCATTATATCATAAACTAATTAGAAGCTGATCAATTTCACTCAGAAAAATTTTGTAGGAGCGAGGAATGATGAAATTCAACATCCAGAGACAAGCTGCTCTGGTTTTCAAAGTCTCCACCGGAGAAGCAGCGGCGCCCCGTGCTGTTTGGAAAGAGAAGTGAAAAAGCTTACAGCACCTGGTATTCCCAGGCGGTCTCCCATCCAAGTACTGACCAGGCCCGACCCTGCTTAGCTTCCGAGATCAGACGAGATCGGGCGTGTTCAGGGTGGTATGGCCGTAAGCAACAGCACTGGTGACAAAACGGCCCTTTATAGATGTCTATCACTGCCGCCGTGAACGCCTGTGTGCATTTCTGCTCATAGGGACATTAGCATATTTACAGAACTTCTGGGCAAGGAGCTCTGATTACAGTGACACAGTTTCCCCACATGAATGATAAACACTATCTACGACAGAGGTGAGATTGTAACTACGCTGCTTGAATGCAGGTTTGAGGTGCTTTTTTCTATTTTATGCTACTTTATACTTTATTTAACAGGGATAGATTGGAGTTTTTACTCCACTACGTTTGTGATTGTTATTGCGACTTTGTACATTTAGATTTGACATTTAAAACGTGATTGTTTCAGAAAATATGGCGCAGCATGATACTTGAAAATGCTGCTTACACAGCAATACTGCAGTGATAATAATCCAATAATAGTTTTAGCCTGTAACAATGTAACACTGACAGAGTTTCTTACAAAGGCCATTTTTGTCATTATACTGAGAATATCTGTTTGTGTTCCTGACAATCTGCAGCTGCTACCTGTATGGGCAGAATACCAAAACGTTGTGTTACAGCATCTTTAAATGGCCTTTTTGTTGCTGCAAATGTTGCTTACGGCCATACCACCCTGAACACGCCCGATCTCGTCTGATCTCGGAAGCTAAGCAGGGTCGGGCCTGGTCAGTACTTGGATGGGAGACCGCCTGGGAATACCAGGTGCTCTAAGCTTTTTCACTTCTCTTTTACAAACAGCAGAGGGTGCTGCTGCTTCTTCGATGGACACTGGCAGGCACTGATGAAAATCAATAGAATGGTGTACACACAATGTCAATGCTTTACAAAGATTTTTTAAAGAGCAGATCACGAGTTACAAGTGTATATCATTATATCATAAACTAATTAGAAGCTGATCAATTTCACTCAGAAAAATTTTGTAGGAGCGAGGAATGATGAAATTCAACATCCAGAGACAAGCTGCTCTGGTTTTCAAAGTCTCCACCGGAGAAGCAGCGGCGCCCCGTGCTGTTTGGAAAGAGAAGTGAAAAAGCTTACAGCACCTGGTATTCCCAGGCGGTCTCCCATCCAAGTACTGACCAGGCCCGACCCTGCTTAGCTTCCGAGATCAGACGAGATCGGGCGTGTTCAGGGTGGTATGGCCGTAAGCAACAGCACTGGTGACAAAACGGCCCTTTATAGATGTCTATCACTGCCGCCGTGAACGCCTGTGTGCATTTCTGCTCATAGGGACATTAGCATATTTACAGAACTTCTGGGCAAGGAGCTCTGATTACAGTGACACAGTTTCCCCACATGAATGATAAACACTATCTACGACAGAGGTGAGATTGTAACTACGCTGCTTGAATGCAGGTTTGAGGTGCTTTTTTCTATTTTATGCTACTTTATACTTTATTTTACAGGGATAGATTGGAGTTTTTACTCCACTACGTTTGTGATTGTTATTGCGACTTTGTACATTTAGATTTGACATTTAAAACGTGATTGTTTCAGAAAATATGGCGCAGCATGATACTTGAAAATGCTGCTTACACAGCAATACTGCAGTGATAATAATCCAATAATAGTTTTAGCCTGTAACAATGTAACACTGACAGAGTTTCTTACAAAGGCCATTTTTGTCATTATAGTGAGAATATCTGTTTGTGTTCCTGACAATCTGCAGCTGCTACCTGTATGGGCAGAATACCAAAACGTTGTGTTACAGCATCTTTAAATGGCCTTTTTGTTGCTGCAAATGTTGCTTACGGCCATACCACCCTGAACACGCCCGATCTCGTCTGATCTCGGAAGCTAAGCAGTGTCGGGCCTGGTCAGTACTTGGATGGGAGACCGCCTGGGAATACCAGGTGCTGTAAGGTTTTTCACTTCTCTTTTACAAACAGCAGAGGGTGCTGCTGCTTCTTCGATGGACACTGGCAGGCACTGATGAAAATCAATAGAATGGTGTACACACAATGTCAATGCTTTACAAAGATTTTTTAAAGAGCAGATCACGAGTTACAAGTGTATATCATTATATCATAAACTAATTAGAAGCTGATCAATTTCACTCAGAAAAATTTTGTAGGAGCGAGGAATGATGAAATTCAACATCCAGAGACAAGCTGCTCTGGTTTTCAAAGTCTCCACCGGAGAAGCAGCGGCGCCCCGTGCTGTTTGGAAAGAGAAGTGAAAAAGCTTACAGCACCTGGTATTCCCAGGCGGTCTCCCATCCAAGTACTGACCAGGCCCGACCCTGCTTAGCTTCCGAGATCAGACGAGATCGGGCGTGTTCAGGGTGGTATGGCCGTAAGCAACAGCACTGGTGACAAAACGGCCCTTTATAGATGTCTATCACTGCCGCCGTGAACGCCTGTGTGCATTTCTGCTCATAGGGACATTAGCATATTTACAGAACTTCTGGGCAAGGAGCTCTGATTACAGTGACACAGTTTCCCCACATGAATGATAAACACTATCTACGACAGAGGTGAGATTGTAACTACGCTGCTTGAATGCAGGTTTGAGGTGCTTTTTTCTATTTTATGCTACTTTATACTTTATTTAACAGGGATAGATTGGAGTTTTTACTCCACTACGTTTGTGATTGTTATTGCGACTTTGTACATTTAGATTTGACATTTAAAACGTGATTGTTTCAGAAAATATGGCGCAGCATGATACTTGAAAATGCTGCTTACACAGCAATACTGCAGTGATAATAATCCAATAATAGTTTTAGCCTGTAACAATGTAACACTGACAGAGTTTCTTACAAAGGCCATTTTTGTCATTATACTGAGAATATCTGTTTGTGTTCCTGACAATCTGCAGCTGCTACCTGTATGGGCAGAATACCAAAACGTTGTGTTACAGCATCTTTAAATGGCCTTTTTGTTGCTGCAAATGTTGCTTACGGCCATACCACCCTGAACACGCCCGATCTCGTCTGATCTCGGAAGCTAAGCAGGGTCGGGCCTGGTCAGTACTTGGATGGGAGACCGCCTGGGAATACCAGGTGCTCTAAGCTTTTTCACTTCTCTTTTACAAACAGCAGAGGGTGCTGCTGCTTCTTCGATGGACACTGGCAGGCACTGATGAAAATCAATAGAATGGTGTACACACAATGTCAATGCTTTACAAAGATTTTTTAAAGAGCAGATCACGAGTTACAAGTGTATATCATTATATCATAAACTAATTAGAAGCTGATCAATTTCACTCAGAAAAATTTTGTAGGAGCGAGGAATGATGAAATTCAACATCCAGAGACAAGCTGCTCTGGTTTTCAAAGTCTCCACCGGAGAAGCAGCGGCGCCCCGTGCTGTTTGGAAAGAGAAGTGAAAAAGCTTACAGCACCTGGTATTCCCAGGCGGTCTCCCATCCAAGTACTGACCAGGCCCGACCCTGCTTAGCTTCCGAGATCAGACGAGATCGGGCGTGTTCAGGGTGGTATGGCCGTAAGCAACAGCACTGGTGACAAAACGGCCCTTTATAGATGTCTATCACTGCCGCCGTGAACGCCTGTGTGCATTTCTGCTCATAGGGACATTAGCATATTTACAGAACTTCTGGGCAAGGAGCTCTGATTACAGTGACACAGTTTCCCCACATGAATGATAAACACTATCTACGACAGAGGTGAGATTGTAACTACGCTGCTTGAATGCAGGTTTGAGGTGCTTTTTTCTATTTTATGCTACTTTATACTTTATTTTACAGGGATAGATTGGAGTTTTTACTCCACTACGTTTGTGATTGTTATTGCGACTTTGTACATTTAGATTTGACATTTAAAACGTGATTGTTTCAGAAAATATGGCGCAGCATGATACTTGAAAATGCTGCTTACACAGCAATACTGCAGTGATAATAATCCAATAATAGTTTTAGCCTGTAACAATGTAACACTGACAGAGTTTCTTACAAAGGCCATTTTTGTCATTATAGTGAGAATATCTGTTTGTGTTCCTGACAATCTGCAGCTGCTACCTGTATGGGCAGAATACCAAAACGTTGTGTTACAGCATCTTTAAATGGCCTTTTTGTTGCTGCAAATGTTGCTTACGGCCATACCACCCTGAACACGCCCGATCTCGTCTGATCTCGGAAGCAAAGTAGGGTCGGGCCTGGTCAGTACTTGGATGGGAGACCGCCTGGGAATATCAGGTGCTGTAAGCTTTTTCACTTCTCTTTTACAAACAGCAGAGGGTGCTGCTGCTTCTTCGATGGACACTGGCAGGCACTGATGAAAATCAATAGAATGGTGTACACACAATGTCAATGCTTTACAAAGATTTTTTAAAGAGCAGATCACGAGTTACAAGTGTATATCATTATATCATAAACTAATTAGAAGCTGATCAATTTCACTCAGAAAAATTTTGTAGGAGCGAGGAATGATGAAATTCAACATCCAGAGACAAGCTGCTCTGGTTTTCAAAGTCTCCACCGTGAAGTTTGAAAAGAGAAGTGAAAAAGCTTACAGCACCTGGTATTCCCAGGCGGTCTCCCATCCAAGTACTGACCAGGCCCGACCCTGCTTAGCTTCCGAGATCAGACGAGATCGGGCGTGTTCAGGGTGGTATGGCCGTAAGCAACAACACTGGTGACAAAACGGCCCTTTATAGATGTCTATCACTGCCGCCGTGAACGCCTGTGTGCATTTCTGCTCATAGGGACATTAGCATATTTACAGAACTTCTGGGCAAGGAGCTCTGATTACAGTGACACAGTTTCCCCACATGAATGATAAACACTATCTACGACAGAGGTGAGATTGTAACTACGCTGCTTGAATGCAGGTTTGAGGTGCTTTTTTCTATTTTATGCTACTTTATACTTTATTTAACAGGGATAGATTGGAGTTTTTACTCCACTACGTTTGTGATTGTTATTGCGACTTTGTACATTTAGATTTGACATTTAAAACGTGATTGTTTCAGAAAATATGGCGCAGCATGATACTTGAAAATGCTGCTTACACAGCAATACTGCAGTGATAATAATCCAATAATAGTTTTAGCCTGTAACAATGTAACACTGACAGAGTTTCTTACAAAGGCCATTTTTGTCATTATACTGAGAATATCTGTTTGTGTTCCTGACAATCTGCAGCTGCTACCTGTATGGGCAGAATACCAAAACGTTGTGTTACAGCATCTTTAAATGGCCTTTTTGTTGCTGCAAATGTTGCTTACGGCCATACCACCCTGAACACGCCCGATCTCGTCTGATCTCGGAAGCTAAGCAGGGTCGGGCCTGGTCAGTACTTGGATGGGAGACCGCCTGGGGATACCAGGTGCTCTAAGCTTTTTCACTTCTCTTTTACAAACAGCAGAGGGTGCTGCTGCTTCTTCGATGGACACTGGCAGGCACTGATGAAAATCAATAGAATGGTGTACACACAATGTCAATGCTTTACAAAGATTTTTTAAAGAGCAGATCACGAGTTACAAGTGTATATCATTATATCATAAACTAATTAGAAGCTGATCAATTTCACTCAGAAAAATTTTGTAGGAGCGAGGAATGATGAAATTCAACATCCAGAGACAAGCTGCTCTGGTTTTCAAAGTCTCCACCGTGAAGTTTGGAAAGAGAAGTGAAAAAGCTTACAGCACCTGGTATTCCCAGGCGGTCTCCCATCCAAGTACTGACCAGGCCCGACCCTGCTTAGCTTCCGAGATCAGACGAGATCGGGCGTGTTCAGGGTGGTATGGCCGTAAGCAACAGCACTGGTGACAAAACGGCCCTTTATAGATGTCTATCACTGCCGCCGTGAACGCCTGTGTGCATTTCTGCTCATAGGGACATTAGCATATTTACAGAACTTCTGGGCAAGGAGCTCTGATTACAGTGACACAGTTTCCCCACATGAATGATAAACACTATCTACGACAGAGGTGAGATTGTAACTACGCTGCTTGAATGCAGGTTTGAGGTGCTTTTTTCTATTTTATGCTACTTTATACTTTATTTAACAGGGATAGATTGGAGTTTTTACTCCACTACGTTTGTGATTGTTATTGCGACTTTGTACATTTAGATTTGACATTTAAAACGTGATTGTTTCAGAAAATATGGCGCAGCATGATACTTGAAAATGCTGCTTACACAGCAATACTGCAGTGATAATAATCCAATAATAGTTTTAGCCTGTAACAATGTAACACTGACAGAGTTTCTTACAAAGGCCATTTTTGTCATTATACTGAGAATATCTGTTTGTGTTCCTGACAATCTGCAGCTGCTACCTGTATGGGCAGAATACCAAAACGTTGTGTTACAGCATCTTTAAATGGCCTTTTTGTTGCTGCAAATGTTGCTTACGGCCATACCACCCTGAACACGCCCGATCTCGTCTGATCTCGGAAGCTAAGCAGGGTCGGGCCTGGTCAGTACTTGGATGGGAGACCGCCTGGGAATACCAGGTGCTCTAAGCTTTTTCACTTCTCTTTTACAAACAGCAGAGGGTGCTGCTGCTTCTTCGATGGACACTGGCAGGCACTGATGAAAATCAATAGAATGGTGTACACACAATGTCAATGCTTTACAAAGATTTTTTAAAGAGCAGATCACGAGTTACAAGTGTATATCATTATATCATAAACTAATTAGAAGCTGATCAATTTCACTCAGAAAAATTTTGTAGGAGCGAGGAATGATGAAATTCAACATCCAGAGACAAGCTGCTCTGGTTTTCAAAGTCTCCACCGGAGAAGCAGCGGCGCCCCGTGCTGTTTGGAAAGAGAAGTGAAAAAGCTTACAGCACCTGGTATTCCCAGGCGGTCTCCCATCCAAGTACTGACCAGGCCCGACCCTGCTTAGCTTCCGAGATCAGACGAGATCGGGCGTGTTCAGGGTGGTATGGCCGTAAGCAACAGCACTGGTGACAAAACGGCCCTTTATAGATGTCTATCACTGCCGCCGTGAACGCCTGTGTGCATTTCTGCTCATAGGGACATTAGCATATTTACAGAACTTCTGGGCAAGGAGCTCTGATTACAGTGACACAGTTTCCCCACATGAATGATAAACACTATCTACGACAGAGGTGAGATTGTAACTACGCTGCTTGAATGCAGGTTTGAGGTGCTTTTTTCTATTTTATGCTACTTTATACTTTATTTTACAGGGATAGATTGGAGTTTTTACTCCACTACGTTTGTGATTGTTATTGCGACTTTGTACATTTAGATTTGACATTTAAAACGTGATTGTTTCAGAAAATATGGCGCAGCATGATACTTGAAAATGCTGCTTACACAGCAATACTGCAGTGATAATAATCCAATAATAGTTTTAGCCTGTAACAATGTAACACTGACAGAGTTTCTTACAAAGGCCATTTTTGTCATTATAGTGAGAATATCTGTTTGTGTTCCTGACAATCTGCAGCTGCTACCTGTATGGGCAGAATACCAAAACGTTGTGTTACAGCATCTTTAAATGGCCTTTTTGTTGCTGCAAATGTTGCTTACGGCCATACCACCCTGAACACGCCCGATCTCGTCTGATCTCGGAAGCAAAGTAGGGTCGGGCCTGGTCAGTACTTGGATGGGAGACCGCCTGGGAATATCAGGTGCTGTAAGCTTTTTCACTTCTCTTTTACAAACAGCAGAGGGTGCTGCTGCTTCTTCGATGGACACTGGCAGGCACTGATGAAAATCAATAGAATGGTGTACACACAATGTCAATGCTTTACAAAGATTTTTTAAAGAGCAGATCACGAGTTACAAGTGTATATCATTATATCATAAACTAATTAGAAGCTGATCAATTTCACTCAGAAAAATTTTGTAGGAGCGAGGAATGATGAAATTCAACATCCAGAGACAAGCTGCTCTGGTTTTCAAAGTCTCCACCGTGAAGTTTGAAAAGAGAAGTGAAAAAGCTTACAGCACCTGGTATTCCCAGGCGGTCTCCCATCCAAGTACTGACCAGGCCCGACCCTGCTTAGCTTCCGAGATCAGACGAGATCGGGCGTGTTCAGGGTGGTATGGCCGTAAGCAACAGCACTGGTGACAAAACGGCCCTTTATAGATGTCTATCACTGCCGCCGTGAACGCCTGTGTGCATTTCTGCTCATAGGGACATTAGCATATTTACAGAACTTCTGGGCAAGGAGCTCTGATTACAGTGACACAGTTTCCCCACATGAATGATAAACACTATCTACGACAGAGGTGAGATTGTAACTACGCTGCTTGAATGCAGGTTTGAGGTGCTTTTTTCTATTTTATGCTACTTTATACTTTATTTAACAGGGATAGATTGGAGTTTTTACTCCACTACGTTTGTGATTGTTATTGCGACTTTGTACATTTAGATTTGACATTTAAAACGTGATTGTTTCAGAAAATATGGCGCAGCATGATACTTGAAAATGCTGCTTACACAGCAATACTGCAGTGATAATAATCCAATAATAGTTTTAGCCTGTAACAATGTAACACTGACAGAGTTTCTTACAAAGGCCATTTTTGTCATTATACTGAGAATATCTGTTTGTGTTCCTGACAATCTGCAGCTGCTACCTGTATGGGCAGAATACCAAAACGTTGTGTTACAGCATCTTTAAATGGCCTTTTTGTTGCTGCAAATGTTGCTTACGGCCATACCACCCTGAACACGCCCGATCTCGTCTGATCTCGGAAGCTAAGCAG
>NC_133811.1:3538835-3548835 GCF_043250625.1 Sebastes fasciatus | reverse complement strand
ATCAGACTAGATCGGGCGTGTTCAGGGTGGTATGGCCGTAAGCAACAGCACTGGTGACAAAACGGCCCTTTATAGATGTCTATCACTGCCGCCGTGAACGCCTGTGTGCATTTCTGCTCATAGGGACATTAGCATATTTACAGAACTTCTGGGCAAGGAGCTCTGATTACAGTGACACAGTTTCCCCACATGAATGATAAACACTATCTACGACAGAGGTGAGATTGTAACTACGCTGCTTGAATGCAGGTTTGAGGTCCTTTTTTCTATTTTATGCTACTTTATACTTTATTTTACAGGGATAGATTGGAGTTTTTACGCCACTACGTTTGTGATTGTTATTGCGACTTTGTACATTTAGATTTGACATTTAAAACGTGATTGTTTCAGAAAATATGGCGCAGCATGATACTTGAAAATGCTGCTTACACAGCAATACTGCAGTGATAATAATCCAATAATAGTTTTAGCCTGTAACAATGTAACACTGACAGAGTTTCTTACAAAGGCCATTTTTGTCATTATACTGAGAATATCTGTTTGTGTTCCTGACAATCTGCAGCTGCTACCTGTATGGGCAGAATACCAAAACGTTGTGTTACAGCATCTTTAAATGGCCTTTTTGTTGCAGCAAATGTTGCTTACGGCAATACCACCCTGAACACGCCCGATCTCGTCTGATCTCGGAAGCTAAGCAGGGTCGGGCCTGGTCAGTACTTGGATGGGAGACCGCCTGGGAATACCAGGTGCTCTAAGCTTTTTCACTTCTCTTTTACAAACAGCAGAGGGTGCTGCTGCTTCTTCGATGGACACTGGCAGGCACTGATGAAAATCAATAGAATGGTGTACACACAATGTCAATGCTTTACAAAGATTTTTTAAAGAGCAGATCACGAGTTACAAGTGTATATCATTATATCATAAACTAATTAGAAGCTGATCAATTTCACTCAGAAAAATTTTGTAGGAGCGAGGAATGATGAAATTCAACATCCAGAGACAAGCTGCTCTGGTTTTCAAAGTCTCCACCGTGAAGTTTGAAAAGAGAAGTGAAAAAGCTTACAGCACCTGGTATTCCCAGGCGGTCTCCCATCCAAGTACTGACCAGGCCCGACCCTGCTTAGCTTCCGAGATCAGACGAGATCGGGCGTGTTCAGGGTGGTATGGCCGTAAGCAACAGCACTGGTGACAAAACGGCCCGTTATAGATGTCTATCACTGCCGCCGTGAACGCCTGTGTGCATTTCTGCTCATAGGGACATTAGCATATTTACAGAACTTCTGGGCAAGGAGCTCTGATTACAGTGACACAGTTTCCCCACATGAATGATAAACACTATCTACGACAGAGGTGAGATTGTAACTACGCTGCTTGAATGCAGGTTTGAGGTCCTTTTTTCTATTTTATGCTACTTTATACTTTATTTTACAGGGATAGATTGGAGTTTTTACTCCACTACGTTTGTGATTGTTATTGCGACTTTGTACATTTAGATTTGACATTTAAAACGTGATTGTTTCAGAAAATATGGCGCAGCATGATACTTGAAAATGCTGCTTACACAGCAATACTGCAGTGATAATAATCCAATAATAGTTTTAGCCTGTAACAATGTAACACTGACAGAGTTTCTTACAAAGGCCATTTTTGTCATTATAGTGAGAATATCTGTTTGTGTTCCTGACAATCTGCAGCTGCTACCTGTATGGGCAGAATACCAAAACGTTGTGTTACAGCATCTTTAAATGGCCTTTTTGTTGCTGCAAATGTTGCTTACGGCCATACCACCCTGAACACGCCCGATCTCGTCTGATCTCGGAAGCTAAGCAGGGTCGGGCCTGGTCAGTACTTGGATGGGAGACCGCCTGGGAATACCAGGTGCCTTAAGCTTTTTCACTTCTCTTTTACAAACAGCAGAGGGTGCTGCTGCTTCTTCGATGGACACTGGCAGGCACTGATGAAAATCAATAGAATGGTGTACACACAATGTCAATGCTTTACAAAGATTTTTTAAAGAGCAGATCACGAGTTACAAGTGTATATCATTATATCATAAACTAATTAGAAGCTGATCAATTTCACTCAGAAAAATTTTGTAGGAGCGAGGAATGATGAAATTCAACATCCAGAGACAAGCTGCTCTGGTTTTCAAAGTCTCCACCGGAGAAGCAGCGGCGCCCCGTGCTGTTTGGAAAGAGAAGTGAAAAAGCTTACAGCACCTGGTATTCCCAGGCGGTCTCCCATCCAAGTACTGACCAGGCCCGACCCTGCTTAGCTTCCGAGATCAGACGAGATCGGGCGTGTTCAGGGTGGTATGGCCGTAAGCAACAGCACTGGTGACAAAACGGCCCTTTATAGATGTCTATCACTGCCGCCGTGAACGCCTGTGTGCATTTCTGCTCATAGGGACATTAGCATATTTACAGAACTTCTGGGCAAGGAGCTTTGATTGCAGTGACACAGTTTCCCCACATGAATGATAAACACTATCTACGACAGAGGTGAGATTGTAACTACGCTGCTTGAATGCAGGTTTGAGGTGCTTTTTTCTATTTTATGCTACTTTATACTTTATTTAACAGGGATAGATTGGAGTTTTTACTCCACTACGTTTGTGATTGTTATTGCGACTTTGTACATTTAGATTTGACATTTAAAACGTGATTGTTTCAGAAAATATGGCGCAGCATGATACTTGAAAATGCTGCTTACACAGCAATACTGCAGTGATAATAATCCAATAATAGTTTTAGCCTGTAACAATGTAACACTGACAGAGTTTCTTACAAAGGCCATTTTTGTCATTATACTGAGAATATCTGTTTGTGTTCCTGACAATCTGCAGCTGCTACCTGTATGGGCAGAATACCAAAACGTTGTGTTACAGCATCTTTAAATGGCCTTTTTGTTGCTGCAAATGTTGCTTACGGCCATACCACCCTGAACACGCCCGATCTCGTCTGATCTCGGAAGCTAAGCAGGGTCGGGCCTGGTCAGTACTTGGATGGAGACCGCCTGGGAATACCAGGTGCTCTAAGCTTTTTCACTTCTCTTTTACAAACAGCAGAGGGTGCTGCTGCTTCTTCGATGGACACTGGCAGGCACTGATGAAAATCAATAGAATGGTGTAAACACAATGTCAATGCTTTACAAAGATTTTTTAAAGAGCAGATCACGAGTTACAAGTGTATATCATTATATCATAAACTAATTAGAAGCTGATCAATTTCACTCAGAAAAATTTTGTAGGAGCGAGGAATGATGAAATTCAACATCCAGAGACAAGCTGCTCTGGTTTTCAAAGTCTCCACCGTGAAGTTTGGAAAGAGAAGTGAAAAAGCTTACAGCACCTGGTATTCCCAGGCGGTCTCCCATCCAAGTACTGACCAGGCCCGACCCTGCTTAGCTTCCGAGATCAGACTAGATCGGGCGTGTTCAGGGTGGTATGGCCGTAAGCAACAGCACTGGTGACAAAACGGCCCTTTATAGATGTCTATCACTGCCGCCGTGAACGCCTGTGTGCATTTCTGCTCATAGGGACATTAGCATATTTACAGAACTTCTGGGCAAGGAGCTCTGATTACAGTGACACAGTTTCCCCACATGAATGATAAACACTATCTACGACAGAGGTGAGATTGTAACTACGCTGCTTGAATGCAGGTTTGAGGTCCTTTTTTCTATTTTATGCTACTTTATACTTTATTTTACAGGGATAGATTGGAGTTTTTACGCCACTACGTTTGTGATTGTTATTGCGACTTTGTACATTTAGATTTGACATTTAAAACGTGATTGTTTCAGAAAATATGGCGCAGCATGATACTTGAAAATGCTGCTTACACAGCAATACTGCAGTGATAATAATCCAATAATAGTTTTAGCCTGTAACAATGTAACACTGACAGAGTTTCTTACAAAGGCCATTTTTGTCATTATACTGAGAATATCTGTTTGTGTTCCTGACAATCTGCAGCTGCTACCTGTATGGGCAGAATACCAAAACGTTGTGTTACAGCATCTTTAAATGGCCTTTTTGTTGCAGCAAATGTTGCTTACGGCAATACCACCCTGAACACGCCCGATCTCGTCTGATCTCGGAAGCTAAGCAGGGTCGGGCCTGGTCAGTACTTGGATGGGAGACCGCCTGGGAATACCAGGTGCTCTAAGCTTTTTCACTTCTCTTTTACAAACAGCAGAGGGTGCTGCTGCTTCTTCGATGGACACTGGCAGGCACTGATGAAAATCAATAGAATGGTGTACACACAATGTCAATGCTTTACAAAGATTTTTTAAAGAGCAGATCACGAGTTACAAGTGTATATCATTATATCATAAACTAATTAGAAGCTGATCAATTTCACTCAGAAAAATTTTGTAGGAGCGAGGAATGATGAAATTCAACATCCAGAGACAAGCTGCTCTGGTTTTCAAAGTCTCCACCGGAGAAGCAGCGGCGCCCCGTGCTGTTTGGAAAGAGAAGTGAAAAAGCTTACAGCACCTGGTATTCCCAGGCGGTCTCCCATCCAAGTACTGACCAGGCCCGACCCTGCTTAGCTTCCGAGATCAGACGAGATCGGGCGTGTTCAGGGTGGTATGGCCGTAAGCAACAGCACTGGTGACAAAACGGCCCTTTATAGATGTCTATCACTGCCGCCGTGAACGCCTGTGTGCATTTCTGCTCATAGGGACATTAGCATATTTACAGAACTTCTGGGCAAGGAGCTCTGATTACAGTGACACAGTTTCCCCACATGAATGATAAACACTATCTACGACAGAGGTGAGATTGTAACTACGCTGCTTGAATGCAGGTTTGAGGTGCTTTTTTCTATTTTATGCTACTTTATACTTTATTTTACAGGGATAGATTGGAGTTTTTACTCCACTACGTTTGTGATTGTTATTGCGACTTTGTACATTTAGATTTGACATTTAAAACGTGATTGTTTCAGAAAATATGGCGCAGCATGATACTTGAAAATGCTGCTTACACAGCAATACTGCAGTGATAATAATCCAATAATAGTTTTAGCCTGTAACAATGTAACACTGACAGAGTTTCTTACAAAGGCCATTTTTGTCATTATAGTGAGAATATCTGTTTGTGTTCCTGACAATCTGCAGCTGCTACCTGTATGGGCAGAATACCAAAACGTTGTGTTACAGCATCTTTAAATGGCCTTTTTGTTGCTGCAAATGTTGCTTACGGCCATACCACCCTGAACACGCCCGATCTCGTCTGATCTCGGAAGCAAAGTAGGGTCGGGCCTGGTCAGTACTTGGATGGGAGACCGCCTGGGAATACCAGGTGCTCTAAGCTTTTTCACTTCTCTTTTACAAACAGCAGAGGGTGCTGCTGCTTCTTCGATGGACACTGGCAGGCACTGATGAAAATCAATAGAATGGTGTACACACAATGTCAATGCTTTACAAAGATTTTTTAAAGAGCAGATCACGAGTTACAAGTGTATATCATTATATCATAAACTAATTAGAAGCTGATCAATTTCACTCAGAAAAATTTTGTAGGAGCGAGGAATGATGAAATTCAACATCCAGAGACAAGCTGCTCTGGTTTTCAAAGTCTCCACCGTGAAGTTTGGAAAGAGAAGTGAAAAAGCTTATAGCACCTGGTATTCCCAGGCGGTCTCCCATCCAAGTACTGACCAGGCCCGACCCTGCTTAGCTTCCGAGATCAGACGAGATCGGGCGTGTTCAGGGTGGTATGGCCGTAAGCAACAGCACTGGTGACAAAACGGCCCTTTATAGATGTCTATCACTGCCGCCGTGAACGCCTGTGTGCATTTCTGCTCATAGGGACATTAGCATATTTACAGAACTTCTGGGCAAGGAGCTCTGATTACAGTGACACAGTTTCCCCACATGAATGATAAACACTATCTACGACAGAGGTGAGATTGTAACTACGCTGCTTGAATGCAGGTTTGAGGTCCTTTTTTCTATTTTATGCTACTTTATACTTTATTTTACAGGGATAGATTGGAGTTTTTACTCCACTACGTTTGTGATTGTTATTGCGACTTTGTACATTTAGATTTGACATTTAAAACGTGATTGTTTCAGAAAATATGGCGCAGCATGATACTTGAAAATGCTGCTTACACAGCAATACTGCAGTGATAATAATCCAATAATAGTTTTAGCCTGTAACAATGTAACACTGACAGAGTTTCTTACAAAGGCCATTTTTGTCATTATACTGAGAATATCTGTTTGTGTTCCTGACAATCTGCAGCTGCTACCTGTATGGGCAGAATACCAAAACGTTGTGTTACAGCATCTTTAAATGGCCTTTTTGTTGCTGCAAATGTTGCTTACGGCCATACCACCCTGAACACGCCCGATCTCGTCTGATCTCGGAAGCTAAGCAGGGTCGGGCCTGGTCAGTACTTGGATGGGAGACCGCCTGGGAATACCAGGTGCTCTAAGCTTTTTCACTTCTCTTTTACAAACAGCAGAGGGTGCTGCTGCTTCTTCGATGGACACTGGCAGGCACTGATGAAAATCAATAGAATGGTGTACACACAATGTCAATGCTTTACAAAGATTTTTTAAAGAGCAGATCACGAGTTACAAGTGTATATCATTATATCATAAACTAATTAGAAGCTGATCAATTTCACTCAGAAAAATTTTGTAGGAGCGAGGAATGATGAAATTCAACATCCAGAGACAAGCTGCTCTGGTTTTCAAAGTCTCCACCGGAGAAGCAGCGGCGCCCCGTGCTGTTTGGAAAGAGAAGTGAAAAAGCTTACAGCACCTGGTATTCCCAGGCGGTCTCCCATCCAAGTACTGACCAGGCCCGACCCTGCTTAGCTTCCGAGATCAGACGAGATCGGGCGTGTTCAGGGTGGTATTGCCGTAAGCAACAGCACTGGTGACAAAACGGCCCTTTATAGATGTCTATCACTGCCGCCGTGAACGCCTGTGTGCATTTCTGCTCATAGGGACATTAGCATATTTACAGAACTTCTGGGCAAGGAGCTCTGATTACAGTGACACAGTTTCCCCACATGAATGATAAACACTATCTACGACAGAGGTGAGATTGTAACTACGCTGCTTGAATGCAGGTTTGAGGTGCTTTTTTCTATTTTATGCTACTTTATACTTTATTTAACAGGGATAGATTGGAGTTTTTACTCCACTACGTTTGTGATTGTTATTGCGACTTTGTACATTTAGATTTGACATTTAAAACGTGATTGTTTCAGAAAATATGGCGCAGCATGATACTTGAAAATGCTGCTTACACAGCAATACTGCAGTGATAATAATCCAATAATAGTTTTAGCCTGTAACAATGTAACACTGACAGAGTTTCTTACAAAGGCCATTTTTGTCATTATACTGAGAATATCTGTTTGTGTTCCTGACAATCTGCAGCTGCTACCTGTATGGGCAGAATACCAAAACGTTGTGTTACAGCATCTTTAAATGGCCTTTTTGTTGCTGCAAATGTTGCTTACGGCCATACCACCCTGAACACGCCCGATCTCGTCTGATCTCGGAAGCTAAGCAGGGTCGGGCCTGGTCAGTACTTGGATGGGAGACCGCCTGGGAATACCAGGTGCTCTAAGCTTTTTCACTTCTCTTTTACAAACAGCAGAGGGTGCTGCTGCTTCTTCGATGGACACTGGCAGGCACTGATGAAAATCAATAGAATGGTGTACACACAATGTCAATGCTTTACAAAGATTTTTTAAAGAGCAGATCACGAGTTACAAGTGTATATAATTATATCATAAACTAATTAGAAGCTGATCAATTTCACTCAGAAAAATTTTGTAGGAGCGAGGAATGATGAAATTCAACATCCAGAGACAAGCTGCTCTGGTTTTCAAAGTCTCCACCGTGAAGTTTGGAAAGAGAAGTGAAAAAGCTTACAGCACCTGGTATTCCCAGGCGGTCTCCCATCCAAGTACTGACCAGGCCCGACCCTGCTTAGCTTCCGAGATCAGACGAGATCGGGCGTGTTCAGGGTGGTATGGCCGTAAGCAACAGCACTGGTGACAAAACGGCCCTTTATAGATGTTTATCACTGCCGCCGTGAACGCCTGTGTGCATTTCTGCTCATAGGGACATTAGCATATTTACAGAACTTCTGGGCAAGGAGCTCTGATTACAGTGACACAGTTTCCCCACATGAATGATAAACACTATCTACGACAGAGGTGAGATTGTAACTACGCTGCTTGAATGCAGGTTTGAGGTGCTTTTTTCTATTTTATGCTACTTTATACTTTATTTTACAGGGATAGATTGGAGTTTTTACTCCACTACGTTTGTGATTGTTATTGCGACTTTGTACATTTAGATTTGACATTTAAAACGTGATTGTTTCAGAAAATATGGCGCAGCATGATACTTGAAAATGCTGCTTACACAGCAATACTGCAGTGATAATAATCCAATAATAGTTTTAGCCTGTAACAATGTAACACTGACAGAGTTTCTTACAAAGGCCATTTTTGTCATTATAGTGAGAATATCTGTTTGTGTTCCTGACAATCTGCAGCTGCTACCTGTATGGGCAGAATACCAAAACGTTGTGTTACAGCATCTTTAAATGGCCTTTTTGTTGCTGCAAATGTTGCTTACGGCCATACCACCCTGAACACGCCCGATCTCGTCTGATCTCGGAAGCTAAGCAGGGTCGGGCCTGGTCAGTACTTGGATGAGAGACCGCCTGGGAATACCAGGTGCTGTAAGCTTTTTCACTTCTTTTTTACAAACAGCAGAGGGTGCTGCTGCTTCTTCGATGGACACTGGCAGGCACTGATGAAAATCAATAGAATGGTGTACACACAATGTCAATGCTTTACAAAGATTTTTTAAAGAGCAGATCACGAGTTACAAGTGTATATCATTATATCATAAACTAATTAGAAGCTGATCAATTTCACTCAGAAAAATTTTGTAGGAGCGAGGAATGATGAAATTCAACATCCAGAGACAAGCTGCTCTGGTTTTCAAAGTCTCCACCGGAGAAGCAGCGGCGCCCCGTGCTGTTTGGAAAGAGAAGTGAAAAAGCTTACAGCACCTGGTATTCCCAGGCGGTCTCCCATCCAAGTACTGACCAGGCCCGACCCTGCTTAGCTTCCGAGATCAGACGAGATCGGGCGTGTTCAGGGTGGTATGGCCGTAAGCAACAGCACTGGTGACAAAACGGCCCTTTATAGATGTCTATCACTGCCTTCGTGAACGCCTGTGTGCATTTCTGCTCATAGGGACATTAGCATATTTACAGAACTTCTGGGCAAGGAGCTCTGATTACAGTGACACAGTTTCCCCACATGAATGATAAACACTATCTACGACAGAGGTGAGATTGTAACTACGCTGCTTGAATGCAGGTTTGAGGTGCTTTTTTCTATTTTATGCTACTTTATACTTTATTTTACAGGGATAGATTGGAGTTTTTACTCCACTACGTTTGTGATTGTTATTGCGACTTTGTACATTTAGATTTGACATTTAAAACGTGATTGTTTCAGAAAATATGGCGCAGCATGATACTTGAAAATGCTGCTTACACAGCAATACTGCAGTGATAATAATCCAATAATAGTTTTAGCCTGTAACAATGTAACACTGACAGAGTTTCTTACAAAGGCCATTTTTGTCATTATAGTGAGAATATCTGTTTGTGTTCCTGACAATCTGCAGCTGCTACCTGTATGGGCAGAATACCAAAACGTTGTGTTACAGCATCTTTAAATGGCCTTTTTGTTGCTGCAAATGTTGCTTACGGCCATACCACCCTGAACACGCCCGATCTCGTCTGATCTCGGAAGCTAAGCAGGGTCGGGCCTGGTCAGTACTTGGATGAGAGACCGCCTGGGAATACCAGGTGCTGTAAGCTTTTTCACTTCTCTTTTACAAACAGCAGAGGGTGCTGCTGCTTCTTCGATGGACACTGGCAGGCACTGATGAAAATCAATAGAATGGTGTACACACAATGTCAATGCTTTAC
>NC_133811.1:3521335-3526335 GCF_043250625.1 Sebastes fasciatus | reverse complement strand
GCTTTTTCACTTCTCTTTTACAAACAGCAGAGTGTGCTGCTGCTTCTTCGATGGACACTGGCAGGCACTGATGAAAATCAATAGAATGGTGTACACACAATGTCAATGCTTTACTAAGATTTTTTAAAGAGCAGATCACGAGTTACAAGTGTATATCATTATATCATAAACTAATTAGAAGCTGATCAATTTCACTCAGAAAAATTTTGTAGGAGCGAGGAATGATGAAATTCAACATCCAGAGACAAGCTGCTCTGGTTTTCAAAGTCTCCACCGGAGAAGCAGCGGCGCCCCGTGCTGTTTGGAAAGAGAAGTGAAAAAGCTTACAGCACCTGGTATTCCCAGGCGGTCTCCCATCCAAGTACTGACCAGGCCCGACCCTGCTTAGCTTCCGAGATCAGACGAGATCGGGCGTGTTCAGGGTGGTATGGCCGTAAGCAACAGAACTGGTGACAAAACGGCCCTTTATAGATGTCTATCACTGCCGCCGTGAACGCCTGTGTGCATTTCTGCTCATAGGGACATTAGCATATTTACAGAACTTCTGGGCAAGGAGCTCTGATTACAGTGACACAGTTTCCCCACATGAATGATAAACACTATCTACGACAGAGGTGAGATTGTAACTACGCTGCTTGAATGCAGGTTTGAGGTGCTTTTTTCTATTTTATGCTACTTTATACTTTATTTAACAGGGATAGATTGGAGTTTTTACTCCACTACGTTTGTGATTGTTATTGCGACTTTGTACATTTAGATTTGACATTTAAAACGTGATTGTTTCAGAAAATATGGCGCAGCATGATACTTGAAAATGCTGCTTACACAGCAATACTGCAGTGATAATAATCCAATAATAGTTTTAGCCTGTAACAATGTAACACTGACAGAGTTTCTTACAAAGGCCATTTTTGTCATTATAGTGAGAATATCTGTTTGTGTTCCTGACAATCTGCAGCTGCTACCTGTATGGGCAGAATACCAAAACGTTGTGTTACAGCATCTTTAAATGGCCTTTTTGTTGCTGCAAATGTTGCTTACGGCCATACCACCCTGAACACGCCCGATCTCGTCTGATCTCGGAAGCTAAGCAGGGTCGGGCCTGGTCAGTACTTGGATGGGAGACCGCCTGGGAATACCAGGTGCTCTAAGCTTTTTCACTTCTCTTTTACAAACAGCAGAGGGTGCTGCTGCTTCTTCGATGGACACTGGCAGGCACTGATGAAAATCAATAGAATGGTGTACACACAATGTCAATGCTTTACAAAGATTTTTTAAAGAGCAGATCACGAGTTACAAGTGTATATCATTATATCATAAACTAATTAGAAGCTGATCAATTTCACTCAGAAAAATTTTGTAGGAGCGAGGAATGATGAAATTCAACATCCAGAGACAAGCTGCTCTGGTTTTCAAAGTCTCCACCGTGCTGTTTGGAAAGAGAAGTGAAAAAGCTTACAGCACCTGGTATTCCCAGGCGGTCTCCCATCCAAGTACTGACCAGGCCCGACCCTGCTTAGCTTCCGAGATCAGACGAGATCGGGCGTGTTCAGGGTGGTATGGCCGTAAGCAACAGCACTGGTGACAAAACGGCCCTTTATAGATGTCTATCACTGCCGCCGTGAACGCCTGTGTGCATTTCTGCTCATAGGGACATTAGCATATTTACAGAACTTCTAGGCAAGGAGCTCTGATTACAGTGACACAGTTTCCCCACATGAATGATAAACACTATCTACGACAGAGGTGAGATTGTAACTACGCTGCTTGAATTAAGGTTTGAGGTGCTTTTTTCTATTTTATGCTACTTTATACTTTATTTTACAGGGATAGATTGGAGTTTTTACTCCACTACGTTTGTGATTGTTATTGCGACTTTGTACATTTAGATTTGACATTTAAAACGTGATTGTTTCAGAAAATATGGCGCAGCATGATACTTGAAAATGCTGCTTACACAGCAATACTGCAGTGATAATAATCCAATAATAGTTTTAGCCTGTAACAATGTAACACTGACAGAGTTTCTTACAAAGGCCATTTTTGTCATTATAGTGAGAATATCTGTTTGTGTTCCTGACAATCTGCAGCTGCTACCTGTATGGGCAGAATACCAAAACGTTGTGTTACAGCATCTTCAAATGGCCTTTTTGTTGCTGCAAATGTTGCTTACGGCCATACCACCCTGAACACGCCCGATCTCGTCTGATCTCGGAAGCAAAGTAGGGTCGGGCCTGGTCAGTACTTGGATGGGAGACCGCCTGGGAATACCAGGTGCTGTAAGCTTTTTCACTTCTCTTTTACAAACAGCAGAGGGTGCTGCTGCTTCTTCGATGAACACTGGCAGGCACTGATGAAAATCAATAGAATGGTGTACACACAATGTCAATGCTTTACAAAGATTTTTTAAAGAGCAGATCACGAGTTACAAGTGTATATCATTATATCATAAACTAATTAGAAGCTGATCAATTTCACTCAGAAAAATTTTGTAGGAGCGAGGAATGATGAAATTCAACATCCAGAGACAAGCTGCTCTGGTTTTCAAAGTCTCCACCGTGCTGTTTGGAAAGAGAAGTGAAAAAGCTTACAGCACCTGGTATTCCCAGGCGGTCTCCCATCCAAGTACTGACCAGGCCCGACCCTGCTTAGCTTCCGAGATCAGACGAGATCGGGCGTGTTCAGGGTGGTATGGCCGTAAGCAACAGCACTGGTGACAAAACGGCCCTTTATAGATGTCTATCACTGCCGCCGTGAACGCCTGTGTGCATTTCTGCTCATAGGGACATTAGCATATTTACAGAACTTCTGGGCAAGGAGCTCTGATTACAGTGACACAGTTTCCCCACATGAATGATAAACACTATCTACGACAGAGGTGAGATTGTAACTACGCTGCTTGAATGCAGGTTTGAGGTGCTTTTTTCTATTTTATGCTACTTTATACTTTATTTTACAGGGATAGATTGGAGTTTTTACTCCACTACGTTTGTGATTGTTATTGCGACTTTGTACATTTAGATTTGACTTTTAAAACGTGATTGTTTCAGAAAATATGGCGCAGCATGATACTTGAAAATGCTGCTTACACAGCAATACTGCAGTGATAATAATCCAATAATAGTTTTAGCCTGTAACAATGTAACACTGACAGAGTTTCTTACAAAGGCCATTTTTGTCATTATAGTGAGAATATCTGTTTGTGTTCCTGACAATCTGCAGCTGCTACCTGTATGGGCAGAATACCATAACGTTGTGTTACAGCATCTTTAAATGGCCTTTTTGTTGCTGCAAATGTTGCTTACGGCCATACCACCCTGAACACGCCCGATCTCGTCTGATCTCGGAAGCAAAGCAGGGTCGGGCCTGGTCAGTACTTGGATGGGAGACCGCCTGGGAATACCAGGTGCTGTAAGCTTTTTCACTTCTCTTTTACAAACAGCAGAGGGTGCTGCTGCTTCTTCGATGGACACTGGCAGGCACTGATGAAAATCAATAGAATGGTGTACACACAATGTCAATGCTTTACAAAGATTTTTTAAAGAGCAGATCACGAGTTACAAGTGTATATCATTATATCATAAACTAATTAGAAGCTGATCAATTTCACTCAGAAAAATTTTGTAGGAGCGAGGAATGATGAAATTCAACATCCAGAGACAAGCTGCTCTGGTTTTCAAAGTCTCCACCGTGAAGTTTGAAAAGAGAAGTGAAAAAGCTTACAGCACCTGGTATTCCCAGGCGGTCTCCCATCCAAGTACTGACCAGGCCCGACCCTGCTTAGCTTCCGAGATCAGACGAGATCGGGCGTGTTCAGGGTGGTATGGCCGTAAGCAACAGCACTGGTGACAAAACGGCCCTTTATAGATGTCTATCACTGCCGCCGTGAACGCCTGTGTGCATTTCTGCTCATAGGGACATTAGCATATTTACAGAACTTCTGGGCAAAGAGCTCTGATTACAGTGACACAGTTTCCCCACATGAATGATAAACACTATCTACGACAGAGGTGAGATTGTAACTACGCTGCTTGAATGCAGGTTTGAGGTCCTTTTTTCTATTTTATGCTACTTTATACTTTATTTTACAGGGATAGATTGGAGTTTTTACTCCACTACGTTTGTGATTGTTATTGCGACTTTGTACATTTAGATTTGACATTTAAAACGTGATTGTTTCAGAAAATATGGCGCAGCATGATACTTGAAAATGCTGCTTACACAGCAATACTGCAGTGATAATAATCCAATAATAGTTTTAGCCTGTAACAATGTAACACTGACAGAGTTTCTTACAAAGGCCATTTTTGTCATTATAGTGAGAATATCTGTTTGTGTTCCTGACAATCTGCAGCTGCTACCTGTATGGGCAGAATACCAAAACGTTGTGTTACAGCATCTTTAAATGGCCTTTTTGTTGCTGCAAATGTTGCTTACGGCCATACCACCCTGAACACGCCCGATCTCGTCTGATCTCGGAAGCTAAGCAGGGTCGGGCCTGGTCAGTACTTGGATGGGAGACCGCCTGGGAATACCAGGTGCTGTAAGCTTTTTCACTTCTCTTTTACAAACAGCAGAGGGTGCTGCTGCTTCTTCGATGGACACTGGCAGGCACTGATGAAAATCAATAGAATGGTGTACACACAATGTCAATGCTTTACAAAGATTTTTTAAAGAGCAGATCACGAGTTACAAGTGTATATCATTATATCATAAACTAATTAGAAGCTGATCAATTTCACTCAGAAAAATTTTGTAGGAGCGAGGAATGATGAAATTCAACATCCAGAGACAAGCTGCTCTGGTTTTCAAAGTCTCCACCGTGCTGTTTGGAAAGAGAAGTGAAAAAGCTTACAGCACCTGGTATTCCCAGGCGGTCTCCCATCCAAGTACTGACCAGGCCCGACCCTGCTTAGCTTCCGAGATCAGACGAGATCGGGCGTGTTCAGGGTGGTATGGCCGTAAGCAACAGCACTGGTGACAAAACGGCCCTTTATAGA
>NC_133811.1:3508835-3511335 GCF_043250625.1 Sebastes fasciatus | reverse complement strand
TATCATTATATCATAAACTAATTAGAAGCTGATCAATTTCACTCAGAAAAATTTTGTAGGAGCGAGGAATGATGAAATTCAACATCCAGAGACAAGCTGCTCTGGTTTTCAAAGTCTCCACCGGAGAAGCAGCGGCGCCCCGTGCTGTTTGGAAAGAGAAGTGAAAAAGCTTACAGCACCTGGTATTCCCAGGCGGTCTCCCATCCAAGTACTGACCAGGCCCGACCCTGCTTAGCTTCCGAGATCAGACGAGATCGGGCGTGTTCAGGGTGGTATGGCCGTAAGCAACAGCACTGGTGACAAAACGGCCCTTTATAGATGTCTATCACTGCCGCCGTGAACGCCTGTGTGCATTTCTGCTCATAGGGACATTAGCATATTTACAGAACTTCTGGGCAAGGAGCTCTGATTACAGTGACACAGTTTCCCCACATGAATGATAAACACTATCTACGACAGAGGTGAGATTGTAACTACGCTGCTTGAATGCAGGTTTGAGGTGCTTTTTTCTATTTTATGCTACTTTATACTTTATTTTACAGGGATAGATTGGAGTTTTTACTCCACTACGTTTGTGATTGTTATTGCGACTTTGTTCATTTAGATTTGACATTTAAAACGTGATTGTTTCAGAAAATATGGCGCAGCATGATACTTGAAAATGCTGCTTACACAGCAATACTGCAGTGATAATAATCCAATAATAGTTTTAGCCTGTAACAATGTAACACTGACAGAGTTTCTTACAAAGGCCATTTTTGTCATTATAGTGAGAATATCTGTTTGTGTTCCTGACAATCTGCAGCTGCTACCTGTATGGGCAGAATACCAAAACGTTGTGTTACAGCATCTTTAAATGGCCTTTTTGTTGCTGCAAATGTTGCTTACGGCCATACCACCCTGAACACGCCCGATCTCGTCTGATCTCGGAAGCTAAGCAGGGTCGGGCCTGGTCAGTACTTGGATGGGAGACCGCCTGGGAATACCAGGTGCTCTAAGCTTTTTCACTTCTCTTTTACAAACAGCAGAGGGCGCTGCTGCTTCTTCGATGGACACTGGCAGGCACTGATGAAAATCAATAGAATGGTGTACACACAATGTCAATGCTTTACAAAGATTTTTTAAAGAGCAGATCACGAGTTACAAGTGTATATCATTATATCATAAACTAATTAGAAGCTGATCAATTTCACTCAGAAAAATTTTGTAGGAGCGAGGAATGATGAAATTCAACATCCAGAGACAAGCTGCTCTGGTTTTCAAAGTCTCCACCGGAGAAGCAGCGGCGCCCCGTGCTGTTTGGAAAGAGAAGTGAAAAAGCTTACAGCACCTGGTATTCCCAGGCGGTCTCCCATCCAAGTACTGACCAGGCCCGACCCTGCTTAGCTTCCGAGATCAGACGAGATCGGGCGTGTTCAGGGTGGTATGGCCGTAAGCAACAGCACTGGTGACAAAACGGCCCTTTATAGATGTCTATCACTGCCGCCGTGAACGCCTGTGTGCATTTCTGCTCATAGGGACATTAGCATATTTACAGAACTTCTGGGCAAGGAGCTCTGATTACAGTGACACAGTTTCCCCACATGAATGATAAACACTATCTACGACAGAGGTGAGATTGTAACTACGCTGCTTGAATGCAGGTTTGAGGTGCTTTTTTCTATTTTATGCTACTTTATACTTTATTTTACAGGGATAGATTGGAGTTTTTACTCCACTACGTTTGTGATTGTTATTGCGACTTTGTACATTTAGATTTGACATTTAAAACGTGATTGTTTCAGAAAATATGGCGCAGCATGATACTTGAAAATGCTGCTTACACAGCAATACTGCAGTGATAATAATCCAATAATAGTTTTAGCCTGTAACAATGTAACACTGACAGAGTTTCTTACAAAGGCCATTTTTGTCATTATAGTGAGAATATCTGTTTGTGTTCCTGACAATCTGCAGCTGCTACCTGTATGGGCAGAATACCAAAACGTTGTGTTACAGCATCTTTAAATGGCCTTTTTGTTGCTGCAAATGTTGCTTACGGCCATACCACCCTGAACACGCCTGATCTCGTCTGATCTCGGAAGCTAAGCAGGGTCGGGCCTGGTCAGTACTTGGATGGGAGACCGCCTGGGAATACCAGGTGCTCTAAGCTTTTTCACTTCTCTTTTACAAACAGCAGAGGGCGCTGCTGCTTCTTCGATGGACACTGGCAGGCACTGATGAAAATCAATAGAATGGTGTACACACAATGTCAATGCTTTACAAAGATTTTTTAAAGAGCAGATCACGAGTTACAAGTGTATATCATTATATCATAAACTAATTAGAAGCTGATCAATTTCACTCAGAAAAATTTTGTAGGAGCGAGGAATGATGAAATTCAACATCCAGAGACAAGCTGCTCTGGTTTTCAAAGTCTCCACCGTGCTGTTTGGAAAGAGAAGTGAAAAAGCTTACAGCACCTGGTATTCCCAGGCGGTCTCCCATCCAAGTACTGACC
>NC_133811.1:3493835-3501335 GCF_043250625.1 Sebastes fasciatus | reverse complement strand
ATATCTGTTTGTGTTCCTGACAATCTGCAGCTGCTACCTGTATGGGCAGAATACCAAAACGTTGTGTTACAGCATCTTTAAATGGCCTTTTTGTTGCTGCAAATGTTGCTTACGGCCATACCACCCTGAACACGCCCGATCTCGTCTGATCTCGGAAGCTAAGCAGGGTCGGGCCTGGTCAGTACTTGGATGGGAGACCGCCTGGGAATACCAGGTGCTGTAAGCTTTTTCACTTCTCTTTTACAAACAGCAGAGGGTGCTGCTGCTTCTTCGATGGACACTGGCAGGCACTGATGAAAATCAATAGAATGGTGTACACACAATGTCAATGCTTTACAAAGATTTTTTAAAGAGCAGATCACGAGTTACAAGTGTATATCATTATATCATAAACTAATTAGAAGCTGATCAATTTCACTCAGAAAAATTTTGTAGGAGCGAGGAATGATGAAATTCAACATCCAGAGACAAGCTGCTCTGGTTTTCAAAGTCTCCACCGGAGAAGCAGCGGTGCCCCGTGCTGTTTGGAAAGAGAATTGAAGAAGCTTACAGCACCTGGTATTCCCAGGCGGTCTCCCATCCAAGTACTGACCAGGCCCGACCCTGCTTAGCTTCCGAGATCAGACGAGATCGGGTGTGTTCAGGGTGGTATGGCCGTAAGCAGCAACACTGGTGACAAAACGGCCCTTTATAGATGTCTATCACTGCCGCCGTGAACGCCTGTGTGCATTTCTGCTCATAGGGACATTAGCATATTTACAGAATTTCTGGGCAAGGAGCTCTGATTACAGTGACACAGTTTCCCCACATGAATAATAAACACTATCTACGACAGAGGTGAGATTGTAACTACGCTGCTTGAATGCAGGTTTGAGGTGCTTTTTTTCTATTTTATGCTACTTTATACTTTATTTTACAGGGATAGATTGGAGTTTTTACTCCACTACGTTTGTGATTGTTATTGCGACTTTGTACATTTAGATTTGACATTTAAAACGTGATTGTTTCAGAAAATATGGCGCAGCATGATACTTGAAAATGCTGCTTACACAGCAATACTGCAGTGATAATAATCCAATAATAGTTTTAGCCTGTAACAATGTAACACTGACAGAGTTTCTTACAAAGGCCATTTTTGTCATTATAGTGAGAATATCTGTTTGTGTTCCTGACAATCTGCAGCTGCTACCTGTATGGGCAGAATACCAAAACGTTGTGTTACAGCATCTTTAAATGGCCTTTTTGTTGCTGCAAATGTTGCTGCAAATGTTGCTTACGGCCATACCACCCTGAACACGCCCGATCTCGTCTGATCTCGGAAGCTAAGCAGGGTCTGGCCTGGTCAGTACTTTGATGGGAGACCGCCTGGGAATACCAGGTGCTGTAAGCTTTTTCACTTCTCTTTTACAAACAGCAGAGGGCGCTGCTGCTTCTTCGATGGACACTGGCAGGCACTGATGAAAATCAATAGAATGGTGTACACACAATGTCAATGCTTTACAAAGATTTTTTAAAGAGCAGATCACGAGTTACAAGTGTATATCATTATATCATAAACTAATTAGAAGCTGATCAATTTCACTCAGAAAAATTTTGTAGGAGCGAGGAATGATGAAATTCAACATCCAGAGACAAGCTGCTCTGGTTTTCAAAGTCTCCACCGGAGAAGCAGCGGCGCCCCGTGCTGTTTGGAAAGAGAAGTGAAAAAGCTTACAGCACCTGGTATTCCCAGGCGGTCTCCCATCCAAGTACTGACCAGGCCCGACCCTGCTTAGCTTCCGAGATCAGACGAGATCGGGCGTGTTCAGGGTGGTATGGCCGTAAGCAACAGCACTGGTGACAAAACGGCCCTTTATAGATGTCTATCACTGCCGCCGTGAACGCCTGTGTGCATTTCTGCTCATAGGGACATTAGCATATTTACAGAACTTCTGGGCAAGGAGCTCTGATTACAGTGACACAGTTTCCCCACATGAATGATAAACACTATCTACGACAGAGGTGAGATTGTAACTACGCTGCTTGAATGCAGGTTTGAGGTGCTTTTTTCTATTTTATGCTACTTTATACTTTATTTTACAGGGATAGATTGGAGTTTTTACTCCACTACGTTTGTGATTGTTATTGCGACTTTGTACATTTAGATTTGACATTTAAAACGTGATTGTTTCAGAAAATATGGCGCAGCATGATACTTGAAAATGCTGCTTACACAGCAATACTGCAGTGATAATAATCCAATAATAGTTTTAGCCTGTAACAATGTAACACTGACAGAGTTTCTTACAAAGGCCATTTTTGTCATTATAGTGAGAATATCTGTTTGTGTTCCTGACAATCTGCAGCTGCTACCTGTATGGGCAGAATACCAAAACGTTGTGTTACAGCATCTTTAAATGGCCTTTTTGTTGCTGCAAATGTTGCTTACGGCCATACCACCCTGAACACGCCCGATCTCGTCTGATCTCGGAAGCTAAGCAGGGTCGGGCCTGGTCAGTACTTGGATGGGAGACCGCCTGGGAATACCAGGTGCTGTAAGCTTTTTCACTTCTCTTTTACAAACAGCAGAGGGTGCTGCTGCTTCTTCGATGGACACTGGCAGGCACTGATGAAAATCAATAGAATGGTGTACACACAATGTCAATGCTTTACAAAGATTTTTTAAAGAGCAGATCACGAGTTACAAGTGTATATCATTATATCATAAACTAATTAGAAGCTGATCAATTTCACTCAGAAAAATTTTGTAGGAGCGAGGAATGATGAAATTCAACATCCAGAGACAAGCTGCTCTGGTTTTCAAAGTCTCCACCGGAGAAGCAGCGGTGCCCCGTGCTGTTTGGAAAGAGAATTGAAGAAGCTTACAGCACCTGGTATTCCCAGGCGGTCTCCCATCCAAGTACTGACCAGGCCCGACCCTGCTTAGCTTCCGAGATCAGACGAGATCGGGTGTGTTCAGGGTGGTATGGCCGTAAGCAGCAACACTGGTGACAAAACGGCCCTTTATAGATGTCTATCACTGCCGCCGTGAACGCCTGTGTGCATTTCTGCTCATAGGGACATTAGCATATTTACAGAATTTCTGGGCAAGGAGCTCTGATTACAGTGACACAGTTTCCCCACATGAATAATAAACACTATCTACGACAGAGGTGAGATTGTAACTACGCTGCTTGAATGCAGGTTTGAGGTGCTTTTTTTCTATTTTATGCTACTTTATACTTTATTTTACAGGGATAGATTGGAGTTTTTACTCCACTACGTTTGTGATTGTTATTGCGACTTTGTACATTTAGATTTGACATTTAAAACGTGATTGTTTCAGAAAATATGGCGCAGCATGATACTTGAAAATGCTGCTTACACAGCAATACTGCAGTGATAATAATCCAATAATAGTTTTAGCCTGTAACAATGTAACACTGACAGAGTTTCTTACAAAGGCCATTTTTGTCATTATAGTGAGAATATCTGTTTGTGTTCCTGACAATCTGCAGCTGCTACCTGTATGGGCAGAATACCAAAACGTTGTGTTACAGCATCTTTAAATGGCCTTTTTGTTGCTGCAAATGTTGCTGCAAATGTTGCTTACGGCCATACCACCCTGAACACGCCCGATCTCGTCTGATCTCGGAAGCTAAGCAGGGTCTGGCCTGGTCAGTACTTTGATGGGAGACCGCCTGGGAATACCAGGTGCTGTAAGCTTTTTCACTTCTCTTTTACAAACAGCAGAGGGCGCTGCTGCTTCTTCGATGGACACTGGCAGGCACTGATGAAAATCAATAGAATGGTGTACACACAATGTCAATGCTTTACAAAGATTTTTTAAAGAGCAGATCACGAGTTACAAGTGTATATCATTATATCATAAACTAATTAGAAGCTGATCAATTTCACTCAGAAAAATTTTGTAGGAGCGAGGAATGATGAAATTCAACATCCAGAGACAAGCTGCTCTGGTTTTCAAAGTCTCCACCGGAGAAGCAGCGGCGCCCCGTGCTGTTTGGAAAGAGAAGTGAAAAAGCTTACAGCACCTGGTATTCCCAGGCGGTCTCCCATCCAAGTACTGACCAGGCCCGACCCTGCTTAGCTTCCGAGATCAGACGAGATCGGGCGTGTTCAGGGTGGTATGGCCGTAAGCAACAGCACTGGTGACAAAACGGCCCTTTATAGATGTCTATCACTGCCGCCGTGAACGCCTGTGTGCATTTCTGCTCATAGGGACATTAGCATATTTACAGAACTTCTGGGCAAGGAGCTCTGATTACAGTGACACAGTTTCCCCACATGAATGATAAACACTATCTACGACAGAGGTGAGATTGTAACTACGCTGCTTGAATGCAGGTTTGAGGTGCTTTTTTCTATTTTATGCTACTTTATACTTTATTTTACAGGGATAGATTGGAGTTTTTACTCCACTACGTTTGTGATTGTTATTGCGACTTTGTACATTTAGATTTGACATTTAAAACGTGATTGTTTCAGAAAATATGGCGCAGCATGATACTTGAAAATGCTGCTTACACAGCAATACTGCAGTGATAATAATCCAATAATAGTTTTAGCCTGTAACAATGTAACACTGACAGAGTTTCTTACAAAGGCCATTTTTGTCATTATAGTGAGAATATCTGTTTGTGTTCCTGACAATCTGCAGCTGCTACCTGTATGGGCAGAATACCAAAACGTTGTGTTACAGCATCTTTAAATGGCCTTTTTGTTGCTGCAAATGTTGCTTACGGCCATACCACCCTGAACACGCCCGATCTCGTCTGATCTCGGAAGCTAAGCAGGGTCGGGCCTGGTCAGTACTTGGATGGGAGACCGCCTGGGAATACCAGGTGCTGTAAGCTTTTTCACTTCTCTTTTACAAACAGCAGAGGGTGCTGCTGCTTCTTCGATGGACACTGGCAGGCACTGATGAAAATCAATAGAATGGTGTACACACAATGTCAATGCTTTACAAAGATTTTTTAAAGAGCAGATCACGAGTTACAAGTGTATATCATTATATCATAAACTAATTAGAAGCTGATCAATTTCACTCAGAAAAATTTTGTAGGAGCGAGGAATGATGAAATTCAACATCCAGAGACAAGCTGCTCTGGTTTTCAAAGTCTCCACCGGAGAAGCAGCGGCGCCCCGTGCTGTTTGGAAAGAGAAGTGAAAAAGCTTACAGCACCTGGTATTCCCAGGCGGTCTCCCATCCAAGTACTGACCAGGCCCGACCCTGCTTAGCTTCCGAGATCAGACGAGATCGGGCGTGTTCAGGGTGGTATGGCCGTAAGCAACAGCACTGGTGACAAAACGGCCCTTTATAGATGTCTATCACTGCCGCCGTGAACGCCTGTGTGCATTTCTGCTCATAGGGACATTAGCATATTTACAGAACTTCTGGGCAAGGAGCTCTGATTACAGTGACACAGTTTCCCCACATGAATGATAAACACTATCTACGACAGAGGTGAGATTGTAACTACGCTGCTTGAATGCAGGTTTGAGGTGCTTTTTTCTATTTTATGCTACTTTATACTTTACTTTACAGGGATAGATTGGAGTTTTTACTCCACTACGTTTGTGATTGTTATTGCGACTTTGTACATTTAGATTTGACATTTAAAACGTGATTGTTTCAGAAAATATGGCGCAGCATGATACTTGAAAATGCTGCTTACACAGCAATACTGCAGTGATAATAATCCAATAATAGTTTTAGCCTGTAACAATGTAACACTGACAGAGTTTCTTACAAAGGCCATTTTTGTCATTATAGTGAGAATATCTGTTTGTGTTCCTGACAATCTGCAGCTGCTACCTGTATGGGCAGAATACCAAAACGTTGTGTTACAGCATCTTTAAATGGCCTTTTTGTTGCTGCAAATGTTGCTTACGGCCATACCACCCTGAACACGCCCGATCTCGTCTGATCTCGGAAGCTAAGCAGGGTCGGGCCTGGTCAGTACTTGGATGGGAGACCGCCTGGGAATACCAGGTGCTGTAAGCTTTTTCACTTCTCTTTTACAAACAGCAGAGGGTGCTGCTGCTTCTTCGATGGACACTGGCAGGCACTGATGAAAATCAATAGAATGGTGTACACACAATGTCAATGCTTTACAAAGATTTTTTAAAGAGCAGATCACGAGTTACAAGTGTATATCATTATATCATAAACTAATTAGAAGCTGATCAATTTCACTCAGAAAAATTTGTAGGAGCGAGGAATGATGAAATTCAACATCCAGAGACAAGCTGCTCTGGTTTTCAAAGTCTCCACCGGAGAAGCAGCGGTGCCCCGTGCTGTTTGGAAAGAGAATTGAAGAAGCTTACAGCACCTGGTATTCCCAGGCGGTCTCCCATCCAAGTACTGACCAGGTCCGACCCTGCTTAGCTTCCGAGATCAGACGAGATCGGGTGTGTTCAGGGTGGTATGGCCGTAAGCAGCAACACTGGTGACAAAACGGCCCTTTATAGATGTCTATCACTGCCGCCGTGAACGCCTGTGTGCATTTCTGCTCATAGGGACATTAGCATATTTACAGAATTTCTGGGCAAGGAGCTCTGATTACAGTGACACAGTTTCCCCACATGAATAATAAACACTATCTACGACAGAGGTGAGATTGTAACTACGCTGCTTGAATGCAGGTTTGAGGTGCTTTTTTTCTATTTTATGCTACTTTATACTTTATTTTACAGGGATAGATTGGAGTTTTTACTCCACTACGTTTGTGATTGTTATTGCGACTTTGTACATTTAGATTTGACATTTAAAACGTGATTGTTTCAGAAAATATGGCGCAGCATGATACTTGAAAATGCTGCTTACACAGCAATACTGCAGTGATAATAATCCAATAATAGTTTTAGCCTGTAACAATGTAACACTGACAGAGTTTCTTACAAAGGCCATTTTTGTCATTATAGTGAGAATATCTGTTTGTGTTCCTGACAATCTGCAGCTGCTACCTGTATGGGCAGAATACCAAAACGTTGTGTTACAGCATCTTTAAATGGCCTTTTTGTTGCTGCAAATGTTGCTGCAAATGTTGCTTACGGCCATACCACCCTGAACACGCCCGATCTCGTCTGATCTCGGAAGCTAAGCAGGGTCTGGCCTGGTCAGTACTTTGATGGGAGACCGCCTGGGAATACCAGGTGCTGTAAGCTTTTTCACTTCTCTTTTACAAACAGCAGAGGGCGCTGCTGCTTCTTCGATGGACACTGGCAGGCACTGATGAAAATCAATAGAATGGTGTACACACAATGTCAATGCTTTACAAAGATTTTTTAAAGAGCAGATCACGAGTTACAAGTGTATATCATTATATCATAAACTAATTAGAAGCTGATCAATTTCACTCAGAAAAATTTTGTAGGAGCGAGGAATGATGAAATTCAACATCCAGAGACAAGCTGCTCTGGTTTTCAAAGTCTCCACCGGAGAAGCAGCGGCGCCCCGTGCTGTTTGGAAAGAGAAGTGAAAAAGCTTACAGCACC
>NC_133811.1:3483835-3486335 GCF_043250625.1 Sebastes fasciatus | reverse complement strand
TTTTTTCTATTTTATGCTACTTTATACTTTATTTTACAGGGATAGATTGGAGTTTTTACTCCACTACGTTTGTGATTGTTATTGCGACTTTGTACATTTAGATTTGACATTTAAAACGTGATTGTTTCAGAAAATATGGCGCAGCATGATACTTGAAAATGCTGCTTACACAGCAATACTGCAGTGATAATAATCCAATAATAGTTTTAGCCTGTAACAATGTAACACTGACAGAGTTTCTTACAAAGGCCATTTTTGTCATTATAGTGAGAATATCTGTTTGTGTTCCTGACAATCTGCAGCTGCTACCTGTATGGGCAGAATACCAAAACGTTGTGTTACAGCATCTTTAAATGGCCTTTTTGTTGCTGCAAATGTTGCTTACGGCCATACCACCCTGAACACGCCCGATCTCGTCTGATCTCGGAAGCTAAGCAGGGTCGGGCCTGGTCAGTACTTGGATGGGAGACCGCCTGGGAATACCAGGTGCTGTAAGCTTTTTCACTTCTCTTTTACAAACAGCAGAGGGTGCTGCTGCTTCTTCGATGGACACTGGCAGGCACTGATGAAAATCAATAGAATGGTGTACACACAATGTCAATGCTTTACAAAGATTTTTTAAAGAGCAGATCACGAGTTACAAGTGTATATCATTATATCATAAACTAATTAGAAGCTGATCAATTTCACTCAGAAAAATTTTGTAGGAGCGAGGAATGATGAAATTCAACATCCAGAGACAAGCTGCTCTGGTTTTCAAAGTCTCCACCGGAGAAGCAGCGGCGCCCCGTGCTGTTTGGAAAGAGAAGTGAAAAAGCTTACAGCACCTGGTATTCCCAGGCGGTCTCCCATCCAAGTACTGACCAGGCCCGACCCTGCTTAGCTTCCGAGATCAGACGAGATCGGGCGTGTTCAGGGTGGTATGGCCGTAAGCAACAGCACTGGTGACAAAACGGCCCTTTATAGATGTCTATCACTGCCGCCGTGAACGCCTGTGTGCATTTCTCCTCATAGGGACATTAGCATATTTACAGAACTTCTGGGCAAGGAGCTCTGATTACAGTGACACAGTTTCCCCACATGAATGATAAACACTATCTACGACAGAGGTGAGATTGTAACTACGCTGCTTGAATGCAGGTTTGAGGTGCTTTTTTCTATTTTATGCTACTTTATACTTTACTTTACAGGGATAGATTGGAGTTTTTACTCCACTACGTTTGTGATTGTTATTGCGACTTTGTACATTTAGATTTGACATTTAAAACGTGATTGTTTCAGAAAATATGGCGCAGCATGATACTTGAAAATGCTGCTTACACAGCAATACTGCAGTGATAATAATCCAATAATAGTTTTAGCCTGTAACAATGTAACACTGACAGAGTTTCTTACAAAGGCCATTTTTGTCATTATAGTGAGAATATCTGTTTGTGTTCCTGACAATCTGCAGCTGCTACCTGTATGGGCAGAATACCAAAACGTTGTGTTACAGCATCTTTAAATGGCCTTTTTGTTGCTGCAAATGTTGCTTACGGCCATACCACCCTGAACACGCCCGATCTCGTCTGATCTCGGAAGCTAAGCAGGGTCGGGCCTGGTCAGTACTTGGATGGGAGACCGCCTGGGAATACCAGGTGCTGTAAGCTTTTTCACTTCTCTTTTACAAACAGCAGAGGGTGCTGCTGCTTCTTCGATGGACACTGGCAGGCACTGATGAAAATCAATAGAATGGTGTACACACAATGTCAATGCTTTACAAAGATTTTTTAAAGAGCAGATCACGAGTTACAAGTGTATATCATTATATCATAAACTAATTAGAAGCTGATCAATTTCACTCAGAAAAATTTGTAGGAGCGAGGAATGATGAAATTCAACATCCAGAGACAAGCTGCTCTGGTTTTCAAAGTCTCCACCGGAGAAGCAGCGGTGCCCCGTGCTGTTTGGAAAGAGAATTGAAGAAGCTTACAGCACCTGGTATTCCCAGGCGGTCTCCCATCCAAGTACTGACCAGGCCCGACCCTGCTTAGCTTCCGAGATCAGACGAGATCGGGTGTGTTCAGGGTGGTATGGCCGTAAGCAGCAACACTGGTGACAAAACGGCCCTTTATAGATGTCTATCACTGCCGCCGTGAACGCCTGTGTGCATTTCTGCTCATAGGGACATTAGCATATTTACAGAATTTCTGGGCAAGGAGCTCTGATTACAGTGACACAGTTTCCCCACATGAATAATAAACACTATCTACGACAGAGGTGAGATTGTAACTACGCTGCTTGAATGCAGGTTTGAGGTGCTTTTTTTCTATTTTATGCTACTTTATACTTTATTTTACAGGGATAGATTGGAGTTTTTACTCCACTACGTTTGTGATTGTTATTGCGACTTTGTACATTTAGATTTGACATTTAAAACGTGATTGTTTCAGAAAATATGGCGCAGCATGATACTTGAAAATGCTGCTTACACAGCAATACTGCAGTGATAATAATCCAA
>NC_133811.1:3461335-3478835 GCF_043250625.1 Sebastes fasciatus | reverse complement strand
CTTTACAAAGATTTTTTAAAGAGCAGATCACGAGTTACAAGTGTATATCATTATATCATAAACTAATTAGAAGCTGATCAATTTCACTCAGAAAAATTTTGTAGGAGCGAGGAATGATGAAATTCAACATCCAGAGACAAGCTGCTCTGGTTTTCAAAGTCTCCACCGTGCTGTTTGGAAAGAGAAGTGAAAAAGCTTACAGCACCTGGTATTCCCAGGCGGTCTCCCATCCAAGTACTGACCAGGCCCGACCCTGCTTAGCTTCCGAGATCAGACGAGATCGGGCGTGTTCAGGGTGGTATGGCCGTAAGCAACAGCACTGGTGACAAAACGGCCCTTTATAGATGTCTATCACTGCCGCCGTGAACGCCTGTGTGCATTTCTGCTCATAGGGACATTAGCATATTTACAGAACTTCTGGGCAAGGAGCTCTGATTACAGTGACACAGTTTCCCCACATGAATGATAAACACTATCTACGACAGAGGTGAGATTGTAACTACGCTGCTTGAATGCAGGTTTGAGGTGCTTTTTTCTATTTTATGCTACTTTATACTTTATTTTACAGGGATAGATTGGAGTTTTTACTCCACTACGTTTGTGATTGTTATTGCGACTTTGTACATTTAGATTTGACATTTAAAACGTGATTGTTTCAGAAAATATGGCGCAGCATGATACTTGAAAATGCTGCTTACACAGCAATACTGCAGTGATAATAATCCAATAATAGTTTTAGCCTGTAACAATGTAACACTGACAGAGTTTCTTACAAAGGCCATTTTTGTCATTATAGTGAGAATATCTGTTTGTGTTCCTGACAATCTGCAGCTGCTACCTGTATGGGCAGAATACCAAAACGTTGTGTTACAGCATCTTTAAATGGCCTTTTTGTTGCTGCAAATGTTGCTGCAAATGTTGCTTACGGCCATACCACCCTGAACACGCCCGATCTCGTCTGATCTCGGAAGCTAAGCAGGGTCGGGCCTGGTCAGTACTTGGATGGGAGACCGCCTGGGAATACCAGGTGCTGTAAGCTTTTTCACTTCTCTTTTACAAACTGCACAGGGCGCTGCTGCTTCTTCGATGGACACTGCTTCTTCGATGGACACTGGCAGGCACTGATGAAAATCAATAGAATGGTGTACACACAATGTCAATGCTTTACAAAGATTTTTTAAAGAGCAGATCACGAGTTACAAGTGTATATCATTATATCATAAACTAATTAGAAGCTGATCAATTTCACTCAGAAAAATTTTGTAGGAGCGAGGAATGATGAAATTCAACATCCAGAGACAAGCTGCTCTGGTTTTCAAAGTCTCCACCGTGCTGTTTGGAAAGAGAAGTGAAAAAGCTTACAGCACCTGGTATTCCCAGGCGGTCTCCCATCCAAGTACTGACCAGGCCCGACCCTGCTTAGCTTCCGAGATCAGACGAGATCGGGCGTGTTCAGGGTGGTATGGCCGTAAGCAACAGCACTGGTGACAAAACGGCCCTTTATAGATGTCTATCACTGCCGCCGTGAACGCCTGTGTGCATTTCTGCTCATAGGGACATTAGCATATTTACAGAACTTCTGGGCAAGGAGCTCTGATTACAGTGACACAGTTTCCCCACATGAATGATAAACACTATCTACGACAGAGGTGAGATTGTAACTACGCTGCTTGAATGCAGGTTTGAGGTGCTTTTTTCTATTTTATGCTACTTTATACTTTATTTTACAGGGATAGATTGGAGTTTTTACTCCACTACGTTTGTGATTGTTATTGCGACTTTGTACATTTAGATTTGACATTTAAAACGTGATTGTTTCAGAAAATATGGCGCAGCATGATACTTGAAAATGCTGCTTACACAGCAATACTGCAGTGATAATAATCCAATAATAGTTTTAGCCTGTAACAATGTAACACTGACAGAGTTTCTTACAAAGGCCATTTTTGTCATTATAGTGAGAATATCTGTTTGTGTTCCTGACAATCTGCAGCTGCTACCTGTATGGGCAGAATACCAAAACGTTGTGTTACAGCATCTTTAAATGGCCTTTTTGTTGCTGCAAATGTTGCTTACGGCCATACCACCCTGAACACGCCCGATCTCGTCTGATCTCGGAAGCTAAGCAGGGTCGGGCCTGGTCAGTACTTGGATGGGAGACCGCCTGGGAATACCAGGTGCTGTAAGCTTTTTCACTTCTCTTTTACAAACTGCACAGGGCGCTGCTGCTTCTTCGATGGACACTGCTTCTTCGATGGACACTGGCAGGCACTGATGAAAATCAATAGAATGGTGTACACACAATGTCAATGCTTTACAAAGATTTTTTAAAGAGCAGATCACGAGTTACAAGTGTATATCATTATATCATAAACTAATTAGAAGCTGATCAATTTCACTCAGAAAAATTTTGTAGGAGCGAGGAATGATGAAATTCAACATCCAGAGACAAGCTGCTCTGGTTTTCAAAGTCTCCACCGTGCTGTTTGGAAAGAGAAGTGAAAAAGCTTACAGCACCTGGTATTCCCAGGCGGTCTCCCATCCAAGTACTGACCAGGCCCGACCCTGCTTAGCTTCCGAGATCAGACGAGATCGGGCGTGTTCAGGGTGGTATGGCCGTAAGCAACAGCACTGGTGACAAAACGGCCCTTTATAGATGTCTATCACTGCCGCCGTGAACGCCTGTGTGCATTTCTGCTCATAGGGACATTAGCATATTTACAGAACTTCTGGGCAAGGAGCTCTGATTACAGTGACACAGTTTCCCCACATGAATGATAAACACTATCTACGACAGAGGTGAGATTGTAACTACGCTGCTTGAATGCAGGTTTGAGGTGCTTTTTTCTATTTTATGCTACTTTATACTTTATTTTACAGGGATAGATTGGAGTTTTTACTCCACTACGTTTGTGATTGTTATTGCGACTTTGTACATTTAGATTTGACATTTAAAACGTGATTGTTTCAGAAAATATGGCGCAGCATGAAACTTGAAAATGCTGCTTACACAGCAATACTGCAGTGATAATAATCCAATAATAGTTTTAGCCTGTAACAATGTAACACTGACAGAGTTTCTTACAAAGGCCATTTTTGTCATTATAGTGAGAATATCTGTTTGTGTTCCTGACAATCTGCAGCTGCTACCTGTATGGGCAGAATACCAAAACGTTGTGTTACAGCATCTTTAAATGGCCTTTTTGTTGCTGCAAATGTTGCTTACGGCCATACCACCCTGAACACGCCCGATCTCGTCTGATCTCGGAAGCTAAGCAGGGTCGGGCCTGGTCAGTACTTGGATGGGAGACCGCCTGGGAATACCAGGTGCTGTAAGCTTTTTCACTTCTCTTTTACAAACAGCAGAGGGCGCTGCTGCTTCTTCGATGGACACTGGCAGGCACTGATGAAAATCAATAGAATGGTGTACACACAATGTCAATGCTTTACAAAGATTTTTTAAAGAGCAGATCACGAGTTACAAGTGTATATCATTATATCATAAACTAATTAGAAGCTGATCAATTTCACTCAGAAAAATTTTGTAGGAGCGAGGAATGATGAAATTCAACATCCAGAGACAAGCTGCTCTGGTTTTCAAAGTCTCCACCGTGCTGTTTGGAAAGAGAAGTGAAAAAGCTTACAGCACCTGGTATTCCCAGGCGGTCTCCCATCCAAGTACTGACCAGGCCCGACCCTGCTTAGCTTCCGAGATCAGACGAGATCGGGCGTGTTCAGGGTGGTATGGCCGTAAGCAACAGCACTGGTGACAAAACGGCCCTTTATAGATGTCTATCACTGCCGCCGTGAACGCCTGTGTGCATTTCTGCTCATAGGGACATTAGCATATTTACAGAACTTCTGGGCAAGGAGCTCTGATTACAGTGACACAGTTTCCCCACATGAATGATAAACACTATCTACGACAGAGGTGAGATTGTAACTACGCTGCTTGAATGCAGGTTTGAGGTGCTTTTTTCTATTTTATGCTACTTTATACTTTATTTTACAGGGATAGATTGGAGTTTTTACTCCACTACGTTTGTGATTGTTATTGCGACTTTGTACATTTAGATTTGACATTTAAAACGTGATTGTTTCAGAAAATATGGCGCAGCATGATACTTGAAAATGCTGCTTACACAGCAATACTGCAGTGATAATAATCCAATAATAGTTTTAGCCTGTAACAATGTAACACTGACAGAGTTTCTTACAAAGGCCATTTTTGTCATTATAGTGAGAATATCTGTTTGTGTTCCTGACAATCTGCAGCTGCTACCTGTATGGGCAGAATACCAAAACGTTGTGTTACAGCATCTTTAAATGGCCTTTTTGTTGCTGCAAATGTTGCTGCAAATGTTGCTTACGGCCATACCACCCTGAACACGCCCGATCTCGTCTGATCTCGGAAGCTAAGCAGGGTCGGGCCTGGTCAGTACTTGGATGGGAGACCGCCTGGGAATACCAGGTGCTGTAAGCTTTTTCACTTCTCTTTTACAAACTGCACAGGGCGCTGCTGCTTCTTCGATGGACACTGCTTCTTCGATGGACACTGGCAGGCACTGATGAAAATCAATAGAATGGTGTACACACAATGTCAATGCTTTACAAAGATTTTTTAAAGAGCAGATCACGAGTTACAAGTGTATATCATTATATCATAAACTAATTAGAAGCTGATCAATTTCACTCAGAAAAATTTTGTAGGAGCGAGGAATGATGAAATTCAACATCCAGAGACAAGCTGCTCTGGTTTTCAAAGTCTCCACCGTGCTGTTTGGAAAGAGAAGTGAAAAAGCTTACAGCACCTGGTATTCCCAGGCGGTCTCCCATCCAAGTACTGACCAGGCCCGACCCTGCTTAGCTTCCGAGATCAGACGAGATCGGGCGTGTTCAGGGTGGTATGGCTGTAAGCAACAGCACTGGTGACAAAACGGCCCTTTATAGATGTCTATCACTGCCGCCGTGAACGCCTGTGTGCATTTCTGCTCATAGGGAAATTAGCATATTTACAGAACTTCTGGGCAAGGAGCTCTGATTACAGTGACACAGTTTCCCCACATGAATGATAAACACTATCTACGACAGAGGTGAGATTGTAACTACGCTGCTTGAATGCAGGTTTGAGGTGCTTTTTTCTATTTTATGCTACTTTATACTTTATTTTACAGGGATAGATTGGAGTTTTTACTCCACTACGTTTGTGATTGTTATTGCGACTTTGTACATTTAGATTTGACATTTAAAACGTGATTGTTTCAGAAAATATGGCGCAGCATGATACTTGAAAATGCTGCTTACACAGCAATACTGCAGTGATAATAATCCAATAATAGTTTTAGCCTGTAACAATGTAACACTGACAGAGTTTCTTACAAAGGCCATTTTTGTCATTATAGTGAGAATATCTGTTTGTGTTCCTGACAATCTGCAGCTGCTACCTGTATGGGCAGAATACCAAAACGTTGTGTTACAGCATCTTTAAATGGCCTTTTTGTTGCTGCAAATGTTGCTTACGGCCATACCACCCTGAACACGCCCGATCTCGTCTGATCTCGGAAGCTAAGCAGGGTCGGGCCTGGTCAGTACTTGGATGGGAGACCGCCTGGGAATACCAGGTGCTGTAAGCTTTTTCACTTCTCTTTTACAAACTGCACAGGGCGCTGCTGCTTCTTCGATGGACACTGCTTCTTCGATGGACACTGGCAGGCACTGATGAAAATCAATAGAATGGTGTACACACAATGTCAATGCTTTACAAAGATTTTTTAAAGAGCAGATCACGAGTTACAAGTGTATATCATTATATCATAAACTAATTAGAAGCTGATCAATTTCACTCAGAAAAATTTTGTAGGAGCGAGGAATGATGAAATTCAACATCCAGAGACAAGCTGCTCTGGTTTTCAAAGTCTCCACCGTGCTGTTTGGAAAGAGAAGTGAAAAAGCTTACAGCACCTGGTATTCCCAGGCGGTCTCCCATCCAAGTACTGACCAGGCCCGACCCTGCTTAGCTTCCGAGATCAGACGAGATCGGGCGTGTTCAGGGTGGTATGGCCGTAAGCAACAGCACTGGTGACAAAACGGCCCTTTATAGATGTCTATCACTGCCGCCGTGAACGCCTGTGTGCATTTCTGCTCATAGGGACATTAGCATATTTACAGAACTTCTGGGCAAGGAGCTCTGATTACAGTGACACAGTTTCCCCACATGAATGATAAACACTATCTACGACAGAGGTGAGATTGTAACTACGCTGCTTGAATGCAGGTTTGAGGTGCTTTTTTCTATTTTATGCTACTTTATACTTTATTTTACAGGGATAGATTGGAGTTTTTACTCCACTACGTTTGTGATTGTTATTGCGACTTTGTACATTTAGATTTGACATTTAAAACGTGATTGTTTCAGAAAATATGGCGCAGCATGAAACTTGAAAATGCTGCTTACACAGCAATACTGCAGTGATAATAATCCAATAATAGTTTTAGCCTGTAACAATGTAACACTGACAGAGTTTCTTACAAAGGCCATTTTTGTCATTATAGTGAGAATATCTGTTTGTGTTCCTGACAATCTGCAGCTGCTACCTGTATGGGCAGAATACCAAAACGTTGTGTTACAGCATCTTTAAATGGCCTTTTTGTTGCTGCAAATGTTGCTTACGGCCATACCACCCTGAACACGCCCGATCTCGTCTGATCTCGGAAGCTAAGCAGGGTCGGGCCTGGTCAGTACTTGGATGGGAGACCGCCTGGGAATACCAGGTGCTGTAAGCTTTTTCACTTCTCTTTTACAAACAGCAGAGGGCGCTGCTGCTTCTTCGATGGACACTGGCAGGCACTGATGAAAATCAATAGAATGGTGTACACACAATGTCAATGCTTTACAAAGATTTTTTAAAGAGCAGATCACGAGTTACAAGTGTATATCATTATATCATAAACTAATTAGAAGCTGATGAATTTCACTCAGAAAAATTTTGTAGGAGCGAGGAATGATGAAATTCAACATCCAGAGACAAGCTGCTCTGGTTTTCAAAGTCTCCACCGGAGAAGCAGCGGCGCCGCGTGCTGTTTGGAAAGAGAAGTGAAAAAGCTTACAGCACCTGGTATTCCCAGGCGGTCTCCCATCCAAGTACTGACCAGGCCCGACCCTGCTTAGCTTCCTAGATCAGACGAGATCGGGCGTGTTCAGGGTGGTATGGCCGTAAGCAACAGCACTGGTGACAAAACGGCCCTTTATAGATGTCTATCACTGCCGCCGTGAACGCCTGTGTGCATTTCTGCTCATAGGGACATTAGCATATTTACAGAACTTCTGGGCAAGGAGCTCTGATTACAGTGACACAGTTTCCCCACATGAATGATAAACACTATCTACGACAGAGGTGAGATTGTAACTACGCTGCTTGAATGCAGGTTTGAGGTGCTTTTTTCTATTTTATGCTACTTTATACTTTATTTTACAGGGATAGATTGGAGTTTTTACTCCACTACGTTTGTGATTGTTATTACGACTTTGTACATTTAGATTTGACATTTAAAACGTGATTGTTTCAGAAAATATGGCGCAGCATGATACTTGAAAATGCTGCTTACACAGCAATACTGCAGTGATAATAATCCAATAATAGTTTTAGCCTGTAACAATGTAACACTGACAGAGTTTCTTACAAAGGCCATTTTTGTCATTATAGTGAGAATATCTGTTTGTGTTCCTGACAATCTGCAGCTGCTACCTGTATGGGCAGAATACCAAAACGTTGTGTTACAGCATCTTTAAATGGCCTTTTTGTTACTGCAAATGTTGCTTACGGCCATACCACCCTGAACACGCCCGATCTCGTCTGATCTCGGAAGCTAAGCAGGTTCGGGCCTGGTCAGTACTTGGATGGGAGACCGCCTGGGAATACCAGGTGCTGTAAGCTTTTTCACGTCTCTTTTACAAACAGCAGAGGGTGCTGCTGCTTCTTCGATGGACACTGGCAGGCACTGATGAAAATCAATAGAATGGTGTACACACAATGTCAATGCTTTACAAAGATTTTTTAAAGAGCAGATCACGAGTTACAAGTGTATATCATTATATCATAAACTAATTAGAAGCTGATCAATTTCACTCAGAAAAATTTTGTAGGAGCGAGGAATGATGAAATTCAACATCCAGAGACAAGCTGCTCTGGTTTTCAAAGTCTCCACCGTGCTGTTTGGAAAGAGAAGTGAAAAAGCTTACAGCACCTGGTATTCCCAGGCGGTCTCCCATCCAAGTACTGACCAGGCCCGACCCTGCTTAGCTTCCGAGATCAGACGAGATCGGGCGTGTTCAGGGTGGTATGGCCGTAAGCAACAGCACTGGTGACAAAAAACGGCCCTTTATAGATGTCTATCACTGCCGCCGTGAACGCCTGTGTGCATTTCTGCTCATAGGGACATTAGCATATTTACAGAACTTCTGGGCAAGGAGCTCTGATTACAGTGACACAGTTTCCCCACATGAATGATAAACACTATCTACGACAGAGGTGAGATTGTAACTACGCTGCTTGAATGCAGGTTTGAGGTGCTTTTTTCTATTTTATGCTACTTTATACTTTATTTTACAGGGATAGATTGGAGTTTTTACTCCACTACGTTTGTGATTGTTATTGCGACTTTGTACATTTAGATTTGACATTTAAAACGTGATTGTTTCAGAAAATATGGCGCAGCATGATACTTGAAAATGCTGCTTACACAGCAATACTGCAGTGATAATAATCCAATAATAGTTTTAGCCTGTAACAATGTAACACTGACAGAGTTTCTTACAAAGGCCATTTTTGTCATTATAGTGAGAATATCTGTTTGTGTTCCTGACAATCTGCAGCTGCTACCTGTATGGGCAGAATACCAAAACGTTGTGTTACAGCATCTTTAAATGGCCTTTTTGTTGCTGCAAATGTTGCTTACGGCCATACCACCCTGAACACGCCCGATCTCGTCTGATCTCGGAAGCTAAGCAGGGTCGGGCCTGGTCAGTACTTGGATGGGAGACCGCCTGGGAATACCAGGTGCTGTAAGCTTTTTCACTTCTCTTTTACAAACAGCAGAGGGCGCTGCTGCTTCTTCGATGGACACTGGCAGGCACTGATGAAAATCAATAGAATGGTGTACACACAATGTCAATGCTTTACAAAGATTTTTTAAAGAGCAGATCACGAGTTACAAGTGTATATCATTATATCATAAACTAATTAGAAGCTGATCAATTTCACTCAGAAAAATTTTGTAGGAGCGAGGAATGATGAAATTCAACATCCAGAGACAAGCTGCTCTGGTTTTCAAAGTCTCCACCGTGCTGTTTGGAAAGAGAAGTGAAAAAGCTTACAGCACCTGGTATTCCCAGGCGGTCTCCCATCCAAGTACTGACCAGGCCCGACCCTGCTTAGCTTCCGAGATCAGACGAGATCGGGCGTGTTCAGGGTGGTATGGCCGTAAGCAACAGCACTGGTGACAAAACGGCCCTTTATAGATGTCTATCACTGCCGCCGTGAACGCCTGTGTGCATTTCTGCTCATAGGGACATTAGCATATTTACAGAACTTCTGGGCAAGGAGCTCTGATTACAGTGACACAGTTTCCCCACATGAATGATAAACACTATCTACGACAGAGGTGAGATTGTAACTACGCTGCTTGAATGCAGGTTTGAGGTGCTTTTTTCTATTTTATGCTACTTTATACTTTATTTTACAGGGATAGATTGGAGTTTTTACTCCACTACGTTTGTGATTGTTATTGCGACTTTGTACATTTAGATTTGACATTTAAAACGTGATTGTTTCAGAAAATATGGCGCAGCATGATACTTGAAAATGCTGCTTACACAGCAATACTGCAGTGATAATAATCCAATAATAGTTTTAGCCTGTAACAATGTAACACTGACAGAGTTTCTTACAAAGGCCATTTTTGTCATTATAGTGAGAATATCTGTTTGTGTTCCTGACAATCTGCAGCTGCTACCTGTATGGGCAGAATACCAAAACGTTGTGTTACAGCATCTTTAAATGGCCTTTTTGTTGCTGCAAATGTTGCTTACGGCCATACCACCCTGAACACGCCCGATCTCGTCTGATCTCGGAAGCTAAGCAGGGTCGGGCCTGGTCAGTACTTGGATGGGAGACCGCCTGGGAATACCAGGTGCTGTAAGCTTTTTCACTTCTCTTTTACAAACAGCAGAGGGCGCTGCTGCTTCTTCGATGGACACTGGCAGGCACTGATGAAAATCAATAGAATGGTGTACACACAATGTCAATGCTTTACAAAGATTTTTTAAAGAGCAGATCACGAGTTACAAGTGTATATCATTATATCATAAACTAATTAGAAGCTGATCAATTTCACTCAGAAAAATTTTGTAGGAGCGAGGAATGATGAAATTCAACATCCAGAGACAAGCTGCTCTGGTTTTCAAAGTCTCCACCGTGCTGTTTGGAAAGAGAAGTGAAAAAGCTTACAGCACCTGGTATTCCCAGGCGGTCTCCCATCCAAGTACTGACCAGGCCCGACCCTGCTTAGCTTCCGAGATCAGACGAGATCGGGCGTGTTCAGGGTGGTATGGCCGTAAGCAACAGCACTGGTGACAAAACGGCCCTTTATAGATGTCTATCACTGCCGCCGTGAACGCCTGTGTGCATTTCTGCTCATAGGGACATTAGCATATTTACAGAACTTCTGGGCAAGGAGCTCTGATTACAGTGACACAGTTTCCCCACATGAATGATAAACACTATCTACGACAGAGGTGAGATTGTAACTACGCTGCTTGAATGCAGGTTTGAGGTGCTTTTTTCTATTTTATGCTACTTTATACTTTATTTTACAGGGATAGATTGGAGTTTTTACTCCACTACGTTTGTGATTGTTATTGCGACTTTGTACATTTAGATTTGACATTTAAAACGTGATTGTTTCAGAAAATATGGCGCAGCATGATACTTGAAAATGCTGCTTACACAGCAATACTGCAGTGATAATAATCCAATAATAGTTTTAGCCTGTAACAATGTAACACTGACAGAGTTTCTTACAAAGGCCATTTTTGTCATTATAGTGAGAATATCTGTTTGTGTTCCTGACAATCTGCAGCTGCTACCTGTATGGGCAGAATACCAAAACGTTGTGTTACAGCATCTTTAAATGGCCTTTTTGTTGCTGCAAATGTTGCTTACGGCCATACCACCCTGAACACGCCCGATCTCGTCTGATCTCGGAAGCTAAGCAGGGTCGGGCCTGGTCAGTACTTGGATGGGAGACCGCCTGGGAATACCAGGTGCTGTAAGCTTTTTCACTTCTCTTTTACAAACAGCAGAGGGCGCTGCTGCTTCTTCGATGGACACTGGCAGGCACTGATGAAAATCAATAGAATGGTGTACACACAATGTCAATGCTTTACAAAGATTTTTTAAAGAGCAGATCACGAGTTACAAGTGTATATCATTATATCATAAACTAATTAGAAGCTGATCAATTTCACTCAGAAAAATTTTGTAGGAGCGAGGAATGATGAAATTCAACATCCAGAGACAAGCTGCTCTGGTTTTCAAAGTCTCCACCGTGCTGTTTGGAAAGAGAAGTGAAAAAGCTTACAGCACCTGGTATTCCCAGGCGGTCTCCCATCCAAGTACTGACCAGGCCCGACCCTGCTTAGCTTCCGAGATCAGACGAGATCGGGCGTGTTCAGGGTGGTATGGCCGTAAGCAACAGCACTGGTGACAAAACGGCCCTTTATAGATGTCTATCACTGCCGCCGTGAACGCCTGTGTGCATTTCTGCTCATAGGGACATTAGCATATTTACAGAACTTCTGGGCAAGGAGCTCTGATTACAGTGACACAGTTTCCCCACATGAATGATAAACACTATCTACGACAGAGGTGAGATTGTAACTACGCTGCTTGAATGCAGGTTTGAGGTGCTTTTTTCTATTTTATGCTACTTTATACTTTATTTTACAGGGATAGATTGGAGTTTTTACTCCACTACGTTTGTGATTGTTATTGCGACTTTGTACATTTAGATTTGACATTTAAAACGTGATTGTTTCAGAAAATATGGCGCAGCATGATACTTGAAAATGCTGCTTACACAGCAATACTGCAGTGATAATAATCCAATAATAGTTTTAGCCTGTAACAATGTAACACTGACAGAGTTTCTTACAAAGGCCATTTTTGTCATTATAGTGAGAATATCTGTTTGTGTTCCTGACAATCTGCAGCTGCTACCTGTATGGGCAGAATACCAAAACGTTGTGTTACAGCATCTTTAAATGGCCTTTTTGTTGCTGCAAATGTTGCTTACGGCCATACCACCCTGAACACGCCCGATCTCGTCTGATCTCGGAAGCTAAGCAGGGTCGGGCCTGGTCAGTACTTGGATGGGAGACCGCCTGGGAATACCAGCTGCTGTAAGCTTTTTCACTTCTCTTTTACAAACTGCACAGGGCGCTGCTGCTTCTTCGATGGACACTGCTTCTTCGATGGACACTGGCAGGCACTGATGAAAATCAATAGAATGGTGTACACACAATGTCAATGCTTTACAAAGATTTTTTAAAGAGCAGATCACGAGTTACAAGTGTATATCATTATATCATAAACTAATTAGAAGCTGATCAATTTCACTCAGAAAAATTTTGTAGGAGCGAGGAATGATGAAATTCAACATCCAGAGACAAGCTGCTCTGGTTTTCAAAGTCTCCACCGTGCTGTTTGGAAAGAGAAGTGAAAAAGCTTACAGCACCTGGTATTCCCAGGCGGTCTCCCATCCAAGTACTGACCAGGCCCGACCCTGCTTAGCTTCCGAGATCAGACGAGATCGGGCATGTTCAGGGTGGTATGGCCGTAAGCAACAGCACTGGTGACAAAACGGCCCTTTATAGATGTCTATCACTGCCGCCGTGAACGCCTGTGTGCATTTCTGCTCATAGGGACATTACCATATTTACAGAACTTCTGGGCAAGGAGCTCTGATTACAGTGACACAGTTTCCCCACATGAATGATAAACACTATCTACGACAGAGGTGAGATTGTAACTACGCTGCTTGAATGCAGGTTTGAGGTGCTTTTTTCTATTTTATGCTACTTTATACTTTATTTTACAGGGATAGATTGGAGTTTTTACTCCACTACGTTTGTGATTGTTATTGCGACTTTGTACATTTAGATTTGACATTTAAAACGTGATTGTTTCAGAAAATATGGCGCAGCATGAAACTTGAAAATGCTGCTTACACAGCAATACTGCAGTGATAATAATCCAATAATAGTTTTAGCCTGTAACAATGTAACACTGACAGAGTTTCTTACAAAGGCCATTTTTGTCATTATAGTGAGAATATCTGTTTGTGTTCCTGACAATCTGCAGCTGCTACCTGTATGGGCAGAATACCAAAACGTTGTGTTACAGCATCTTTAAATGGCCTTTTTGTTGCTGCAAATGTTGCTTACGGCCATACCACCCTGAACACGCCCGATCTCGTCTGATCTCGGAAGCTAAGCAGGGTCGGGCCTGGTCAGTACTTGGATGGGAGACCGCCTGGGAATACCAGGTGCTGTAAGCTTTTTCACTTCTCTTTTACAAACAGCAGAGGGCGCTGCTGCTTCTTCGATGGACACTGGCAGGCACTGATGAAAATCAATAGAATGGTGTACACACAATGTCAATGCTTTACAAAGATTTTTTAAAGAGCAGATCACGAGTTACAAGTGTATATCATTATATCATAAACTAATTAGAAGCTGATCAATTTCACTCAGAAAAATTTTGTAGGAGCGAGGAATGATGAAATTCAACATCCAGAGACAAGCTGCTCTGGTTTTCAAAGTCTCCACCGTGCTGTTTGGAAAGAGAAGTGAAAAAGCTTACAGCACCTGGTATTCCCAGGCGGTCTCCCATCCAAGTACTGACCAGGCCCGACCCTGCTTAGCTTCCGAGATCAGACGAGATCGGGCGTGTTCAGGGTGGTATGGCCGTAAGCAACAGCACTGGTGACAAAACGGCCCTTTATAGATGTCTATCACTGCCGCCGTGAACGCCTGTGTGCATTTCTGCTCATAGGGACATTAGCATATTTACAGAACTTCTGGGCAAGGAGCTCTGATTACAGTGACACAGTTTCCCCACATGAATGATAAACACTATCTACGACAGAGGTGAGATTGTAACTACGCTGCTTGAATGCAGGTTTGAGGTGCTTTTTTCTATTTTATGCTACTTTATACTTTATTTTACAGGGATAGATTGGAGTTTTTACTCCACTACGTTTGTGATTGTTATTGCGACTTTGTACATTTAGATTTGACATTTAAAACGTGATTGTTTCAGAAAATATGGCGCAGCATGATACTTGAAAATGCTGCTTACACAGCAATACTGCAGTGATAATAATCCAATAATAGTTTTAGCCTGTAACAATGTAACACTGACAGAGTTTCTTACAAAGGCCATTTTTGTCATTATAGTGAGAATATCTGTTTGTGTTCCTGACAATCTGCAGCTGCTACCTGTATGGGCAGAATACCAAAACGTTGTGTTACAGCATCTTTAAATGGCCTTTTTGTTGCTGCAAATGTTGCTTACGGCCATACCACCCTGAACACGCCCGATCTCGTCTGATCTCGGAAGCTAAGCAGGGTCGGGCCTGGTCAGTACTTGGATGGGAGACCGCCTGGGAATACCAGGTGCTGTAAGCTTTTTCACTTCTCTTTTACAAACAGCAGAGGGCGCTGCTGCTTCTTCGATGGACACTGGCAGGCACTGATGAAAATCAATAGAATGGTGTACACACAATGTCAATGCTTTACAAAGATTTTTTAAAGAGCAGATCACGAGTTACAAGTGTATATCATTATATCATAAACTAATTAGAAGCTGATCAATTTCACTCAGAAAAATTTTGTAGGAGCGAGGAATGATGAAATTCAACATCCAGAGACAAGCTGCTCTGGTTTTCAAAGTCTCCACCGTGCTGTTTGGAAAGAGAAGTGAAAAAGCTTACAGCACCTGGTATTCCCAGGCGGTCTCCCATCCAAGTACTGACCAGGCCCGACCCTGCTTAGCTTCCGAGATCAGACGAGATCGGGCGTGTTCAGGGTGGTATGGCCGTAAGCAACAGCACTGGTGACAAAACGGCCCTTTATAGATGTCTATCACTGCCGCCGTGAACGCCTGTGTGCATTTCTGCTCATAGGGACATTAGCATATTTACAGAACTTCTGGGCAAGGAGCTCTGATTACAGTGACACAGTTTCCCCACATGAATGATAAACACTATCTACGACAGAGGTGAGATTGTAACTACGCTGCTTGAATGCAGGTTTGAGGTGCTTTTTTCTATTTTATGCTACTTTATACTTTATTTTACAGGGATAGATTGGAGTTTTTACTCCACTACGTTTGTGATTGTTATTGCGACTTTGTACATTTAGATTTGACATTTAAAACGTGATTGTTTCAGAAAATATGGCGCAGCATGATACTTGAAAATGCTGCTTACACAGCAATACTGCAGTGATAATAATCCAATAATAGTTTTAGCCTGTAACAATGTAACACTGACAGAGTTTCTTACAAAGGCCATTTTTGTCATTATAGTGAGAATATCTGTTTGTGTTCCTGACAATCTGCAGCTGCTACCTGTATGGGCAGAATACCAAAACGTTGTGTTACAGCATCTTTAAATGGCCTTTTTGTTGCTGCAAATGTTGCTTACGGCCATACCACCCTGAACACGCCCGATCTCGTCTGATCTCGGAAGCTAAGCAGGGTCGGGCCTGGTCAGTACTTGGATGGGAGACCGCCTGGGAATACCAGCTGCTGTAAGCTTTTTCACTTCTCTTTTACAAACTGCACAGGGCGCTGCTGCTTCTTCGATGGACACTGCTTCTTCGATGGACACTGGCAGGCACTGATGAAAATCAATAGAATGGTGTACACACAATGTCAATGCTTTACAAAGATTTTTTAAAGAGCAGATCACGAGTTACAAGTGTATATCATTATATCATAAACTAATTAGAAGCTGATCAATTTCACTCAGAAAAATTTTGTAGGAGCGAGGAATGATGAAATTCAACATCCAGAGACAAGCTGCTCTGGTTTTCAAAGTCTCCACCGTGCTGTTTGGAAAGAGAAGTGAAAAAGCTTACAGCACCTGGTATTCCCAGGCGGTCTCCCATCCAAGTACTGACCAGGCCCGACCCTGCTTAGCTTCCGAGATCAGACGAGATCGGGCATGTTCAGGGTGGTATGGCCGTAAGCAACAGCACTGGTGACAAAACGGCCCTTTATAGATGTCTATCACTGCCGCCGTGAACGCCTGTGTGCATTTCTGCTCATAGGGACATTACCATATTTACAGAACTTCTGGGCAAGGAGCTCTGATTACAGTGACACAGTTTCCCCACATGAATGATAAACACTATCTACGACAGAGGTGAGATTGTAACTACGCTGCTTGAATGCAGGTTTGAGGTGCTTTTTTCTATTTTATGCTACTTTATACTTTATTTTACAGGGATAGATTGGAGTTTTTACTCCACTACGTTTGTGATTGTTATTGCGACTTTGTACATTTAGATTTGACATTTAAAACGTGATTGTTTCAGAAAATATGGCGCAGCATGATACTTGAAAATGCTGCTTACACAGCAATACTGCAGTGATAATAATCCAATAATAGTTTTAGCCTGTAACAATGTAACACTGACAGAGTTTCTTACAAAGGCCATTTTTGTCATTATAGTGAGAATATCTGTTTGTGTTCCTGACAATCTGCAGCTGCTACCTGTATGGGCAGAATACCAAAACGTTGTGTTACAGCATCTTTAAATGGCCTTTTTGTTGCTGCAAATGTTGCTTACGGCCATACCACCCTGAACACGCCCGATCTCGTCTGATCTCGGAAGCTAAGCAGGGTCGGGCCTGGTCAGTACTTGGATGGGAGACCGCCTGGGAATACCAGCTGCTGTAAGCTTTTTCACTTCTCTTTTACAAACTGCACAGGGCGCTGCTGCTTCTTCGATGGACACTGCTTCTTCGATGGACACTGGCAGGCACTGATGAAAATCAATAGAATGGTGTACACACAATGTCAATGCTTTACAAAGATTTTTTAAAGAGCAGATCACGAGTTACAAGTGTATATCATTATATCATAAACTAATTAGAAGCTGATCAATTTCACTCAGAAAAATTTTGTAGGAGCGAGGAATGATGAAATTCAACATCCAGAGACAAGCTGCTCTGGTTTTCAAAGTCTCCACCGTGCTGTTTGGAAAGAGAAGTGAAAAAGCTTACAGCACCTGGTATTCCCAGGCGGTCTCCCATCCAAGTACTGACCAGGCTCGACCCTGCTTAGCTTCCGAGATTAGACGAGATCGGGCGTGTTCAGGGTGGTATGGCCGTAAGCAACAGCACTGGTGACAAAACGGCCCTTTATAGATGTC
>NC_133811.1:3446335-3456335 GCF_043250625.1 Sebastes fasciatus | reverse complement strand
TTGTCATTATAGTGAGAATATCTGTTTGTGTTCCTGACAATCTGCAGCTGCTACCTGTATGGGCAGAATACCAAAACGTTGTGTTACAGCATCTTTAAATGGCCTTTTTGTTGCTGCAAATGTTGCTTACGGCCATACCACCCTGAACACGCCCGATCTCGTCTGATCTCGGAAGCTAAGCAGGGTCGGGCCTGGTCAGTACTTGGATGGGAGACCGCCTGGGAATACCAGCTGCTGTAAGCTTTTTCACTTCTCTTTTACAAACTGCACAGGGCGCTGCTGCTTCTTCGATGGACACTGCTTCTTCGATGGACACTGGCAGGCACTGATGAAAATCAATAGAATGGTGTACACACAATGTCAATGCTTTACAAAGATTTTTTAAAGAGCAGATCACGAGTTACAAGTGTATATCATTATATCATAAACTAATTAGAAGCTGATCAATTTCACTCAGAAAAATTTTGTAGGAGCGAGGAATGATGAAATTCAACATCCAGAGACAAGCTGCTCTGGTTTTCAAAGTCTCCACCGTGCTGTTTGGAAAGAGAAGTGAAAAAGCTTACAGCACCTGGTATTCCCAGGCGGTCTCCCATCCAAGTACTGACCAGGCTCGACCCTGCTTAGCTTCCGAGATTAGACGAGATCGGGCGTGTTCAGGGTGGTATGGCCGTAAGCAACAGCACTGGTGACAAAACGGCCCTTTATAGATGTCTATCACTGCCGCCGTGAACGCCTGTGTGCATTTCTGCTCATAGGGACATTAGCATATTTACAGAACTTCTGGGCAAGGAGCTCTGATTACAGTGACACAGTTTCCCCACATGAATGATAAACACTATCTACGACAGAGGTGAGATTGTAACTACGCTGCTTGAATGCAGGTTTGAGGTGCTTTTTTCTATTTTATGCTACTTTATACTTTATTTTACAGGGATAGATTGGAGTTTTTACTCCACTACGTTTGTGATTGTTATTGCGACTTTGTACATTTAGATTTGACATTTAAAACGTGATTGTTTCAGAAAATATGGCGCAGCATGATACTTGAAAATGCTGCTTACACAGCAATACTGCAGTGATAATAATCCAATAATAGTTTTAGCCTGTAACAATGTAACACTGACAGAGTTTCTTACAAAGGCCATTTTTGTCATTATAGTGAGAATATCTGTTTGTGTTCCTGACAATCTGCAGCTGCTACCTGTATGGGCAGAATACCAAAACGTTGTGTTACAGCATCTTTAAATGGCCTTTTTGTTGCTGCAAATGTTGCTTACGGCCATACCACCCTGAACACGCCCGATCTCGTCTGATCTCGGAAGCTAAGCAGGGTCGGGCCTGGTCAGTACTTGGATGGGAGACCGCCTGGGAATACCAGGTGCTGTAAGCTTTTTCACTTCTCTTTTACAAACAGCAGAGGGCGCTGCTGCTTCTTCGATGGACACTGGCAGGCACTGATGAAAATCAATAGAATGGTGTACACACAATGTCAATGCTTTACAAAGATTTTTTAAAGAGCAGATCACGAGTTACAAGTGTATATCATTATATCATAAACTAATTAGAAGCTGATCAATTTCACTCAGAAAAATTTTGTAGGAGCGAGGAATGATGAAATTCAACATCCAGAGACAAGCTGCTCTGGTTTTCAAAGTCTCCACCGTGCTGTTTGGAAAGAGAAGTGAAAAAGCTTACAGCACCTGGTATTCCCAGGCGGTCTCCCATCCAAGTACTGACCAGGCCCGACCCTGCTTAGCTTCCTAGATAAGACGAGATCGGGCGTGTTCAGGGTGGTATGGCCGTAAGCAACAGCACTGGTGACAAAACGGCCCTTTATAGATGTCTATCACTGCCGCCGTGAACGCCTGTGTGCATTTCTGCTCATAGGGACATTAGCATATTTACAGAACTTCTGGGCAAGGAGCTCTGATTACAGTGACACAGTTTCCCCACATGAATGATAAACACTATCTACGACAGAGGTGAGATTGTAACTACGCTGCTTGAATGCAGGTTTGAGGTGCTTTTTTCTATTTTATGCTACTTTATACTTTATTTTACAGGGATAGATTGGAGTTTTTACTCCACTACGTTTGTGATTGTTATTGCGACTTTGTACATTTAGATTTGACATTTAAAACGTGATTGTTTCAGAAAATATGGCGCAGCATGAAACTTGAAAATGCTGCTTACACAGCAATACTGCAGTGATAATAATCCAATAATAGTTTTAGCCTGTAACAATGTAACACTGACAGAGTTTCTTACAAAGGCCATTTTTGTCATTATAGTGAGAATATCTGTTTGTGTTCCTGACAATCTGCAGCTGCTACCTGTATGGGCAGAATACCAAAACGTTGTGTTACAGCATCTTTAAATGGCCTTTTTGTTGCTGCAAATGTTGCTTACGGCCATACCACCCTGAACACGCCCGATCTCGTCTGATCTCGGAAGCTAAGCAGGGTCGGGCCTGGTCAGTACTTGGATGGGAGACCGCCTGGGAATACCAGGTGCTGTAAGCTTTTTCACTTCTCTTTTACAAACAGCAGAGGGTGCTGCTGCTTCTTCGATGGACACTGGCAGGCACTGATGAAAATCAATAGAATGGTGTACACACAATGTCAATGCTTTACAAAGATTTTTTAAAGAGCAGATCACGAGTTACAAGTGTATATCATTATATCATAAACTAATTAGAAGCTGATCAATTTCACTCAGAAAAATTTTGTAGGAGCGAGGAATGATGAAATTCAACATCCAGAGACAAGCTGCTCTGGTTTTCAAAGTCTCCACCGTGCTGTTTGGAAAGAGAAGTGAAAAAGCTTACAGCACCTGGTATTCCCAGGCGGTCTCCCATCCAAGTACTGACCAGGCTCGACCCTGCTTAGCTTCCGAGATTAGACGAGATCGGGCGTGTTCAGGGTGGTATGGCCGTAAGCAACAGCACTGGTGACAAAACGGCCCTTTATAGATGTCTATCACTGCCGCCGTGAACGCCTGTGTGCATTTCTGCTCATAGGGACATTAGCATATTTACAGAACTTCTGGGCAAGGAGCTCTGATTACAGTGACACAGTTTCCCCACATGAATGATAAACACTATCTACGACAGAGGTGAGATTGTAACTACGCTGCTTGAATGCAGGTTTGAGGTGCTTTTTTCTATTTTATGCTACTTTATACTTTATTTTACAGGGATAGATTGGAGTTTTTACTCCACTACGTTTGTGATTGTTATTGCGACTTTGTACATTTAGATTTGACATTTAAAACGTGATTGTTTCAGAAAATATGGCGCAGCATGATACTTGAAAATGCTGCTTACACAGCAATACTGCAGTGATAATAATCCAATAATAGTTTTAGCCTGTAACAATGTAACACTGACAGAGTTTCTTACAAAGGCCATTTTTGTCATTATAGTGAGAATATCTGTTTGTGTTCCTGACAATCTGCAGCTGCTACCTGTATGGGCAGAATACCAAAACGTTGTGTTACAGCATCTTTAAATGGCCTTTTTGTTGCTGCAAATGTTGCTTACGGCCATACCACCCTGAACACGCCCGATCTCGTCTGATCTCGGAAGCTAAGCAGGGTCGGGCCTGGTCAGTACTTGGATGGGAGACCGCCTGGGAATACCAGGTGCTGTAAGCTTTTTCACTTCTCTTTTACAAACAGCAGAGGGCGCTGCTGCTTCTTCGATGGACACTGGCAGGCACTGATGAAAATCAATAGAATGGTGTACACACAATGTCAATGCTTTACAAAGATTTTTTAAAGAGCAGATCACGAGTTACAAGTGTATATCATTATATCATAAACTAATTAGAAGCTGATCAATTTCACTCAGAAAAATTTTGTAGGAGCGAGGAATGATGAAATTCAACATCCAGAGACAAGCTGCTCTGGTTTTCAAAGTCTCCACCGTGCTGTTTGGAAAGAGAAGTGAAAAAGCTTACAGCACCTGGTATTCCCAGGCGGTCTCCCATCCAAGTACTGACCAGGCCCGACCCTGCTTAGCTTCCTAGATCAGACGAGATCGGGCGTGTTCAGGGTGGTATGGCCGTAAGCAACAGCACTGGTGACAAAACGGCCCTTTATAGATGTCTATCACTGCCGCCGTGAACGCCTGTGTGCATTTCTGCTCATAGGGACATTAGCATATTTACAGAACTTCTGGGCAAGGAGCTCTGATTACAGTGACACAGTTTCCCCACATGAATGATAAACACTATCTACGACAGAGGTGAGATTGTAACTACGCTGCTTGAATGCAGGTTTGAGGTGCTTTTTTCTATTTTATGCTACTTTATACTTTATTTTACAGGGATAGATTGGAGTTTTTACTCCACTACGTTTGTGATTGTTATTGCGACTTTGTACATTTAGATTTGACATTTAAAACGTGATTGTTTCAGAAAATATGGCGCAGCATGATACTTGAAAATGCTGCTTACACAGCAATACTGCAGTGATAATAATCCAATAATAGTTTTAGCCTGTAACAATGTAACACTGACAGAGTTTCTTACAAAGGCCATTTTTGTCATTATAGTGAGAATATCTGTTTGTGTTCCTGACAATCTGCAGCTGCTACCTGTATGGGCAGAATACCAAAACGTTGTGTTACAGCATCTTTAAATGGCCTTTTTGTTGCTGCAAATGTTGCTTACGGCCATACCACCCTGAACACGCCCGATCTCGTCTGATCTCGGAAGCTAAGCAGGGTCGGGCCTGGTCAGTACTTGGATGGGAGACCGCCTGGGAATACCAGGTGCTGTAAGCTTTTTCACTTCTCTTTTACAAACAGCAGAGGGCGCTGCTGCTTCTTCGATGGACACTGCTTCTTCGATGGACACTGGCAGGCACTGATGAAAATCAATGGAATGGTGTACACACAATGTCAATGCTTTACAAAGATTTTTTAAAGAGCAGATCACGAGTTACAAGTGTATATCATTATATCATAAACTAATTAGAAGCTGATCAATTTCACTCAGAAAAATTTTGTAGGAGCGAGGAATGATGAAATTCAACATCCAGAGACAAGCTGCTCTGGTTTTCAAAGTCTCCACCGTGCTGTTTGGAAAGAGAAGTGAAAAAGCTTACAGCACCTGGTATTCCCAGGCGGTCTCCCATCCAAGTACTGACCAGGCCCGACCCTGCTTAGCTTCCGAGATCAGACGAGATCGGGCGTGTTCAGGGTGGTATGGCCGTAAGCAACAGCACTGGTGACAAAACGGCCCTTTATAGATGTCTATCACTGCCGCCGTGAACGCCTGTGTGCATTTCTGCTCATAGGGACATTAGCATATTTACAGAACTTCTGGGCAAGGAGCTCTGATTACAGTGACACAGTTTCCCCACATGAATGATAAACACTATCTACGACAGAGGTGAGATTGTAACTACGCTGCTTGAATGCAGGTTTGAGGTGCTTTTTTCTATTTTATGCTACTTTATACTTTATTTTACAGGGATAGATTGGAGTTTTTACTCCACTACGTTTGTGATTGTTATTGCGACTTTGTACATTTAGATTTGACATTTAAAACGTGATTGTTTCAGAAAATATGGCGCAGCATGATACTTGAAAATGCTGCTTACACAGCAATACTGCAGTGATAATAATCCAATAATAGTTTTAGCCTGTAACAATGTAACACTGACAGAGTTTCTTACAAAGGCCATTTTTGTCATTATAGTGAGAATATCTGTTTGTGTTCCTGACAATCTGCAGCTGCTACCTGTATGGGCAGAATACCAAAACGTTGTGTTACAGCATCTTTAAATGGCCTTTTTGTTGCTGCAAATGTTGCTTACGGCCATACCACCCTGAACACGCCCGATCTCGTCTGATCTCGGAAGCTAAGCAGGGTCGGGCCTGGTCAGTACTTGGATGGGAGACCGCCTGGGAATACCAGCTGCTGTAAGCTTTTTCACTTCTCTTTTACAAACTGCACAGGGCGCTGCTGCTTCTTCGATGGACACTGCTTCTTCGATGGACACTGGCAGGCACTGATGAAAATCAATAGAATGGTGTACACACAATGTCAATGCTTTACAAAGATTTTTTAAAGAGCAGATCACGAGTTACAAGTGTATATCATTATATCATAAACTAATTAGAAGCTGATCAATTTCACTCAGAAAAATTTTGTAGGAGCGAGGAATGATGAAATTCAACATCCAGAGACAAGCTGCTCTGGTTTTCAAAGTCTCCACCGTGCTGTTTGGAAAGAGAAGTGAAAAAGCTTACAGCACCTGGTATTCCCAGGCGGTCTCCCATCCAAGTACTGACCAGGCCCGACCCTGCTTAGCTTCCGAGATCAGACGAGATCGGGCATGTTCAGGGTGGTATGGCCGTAAGCAACAGCACTGGTGACAAAACGGCCCTTTATAGATGTCTATCACTGCCGCCGTGAACGCCTGTGTGCATTTCTGCTCATAGGGACATTACCATATTTACAGAACTTCTGGGCAAGGAGCTCTGATTACAGTGACACAGTTTCCCCACATGAATGATAAACACTATCTACGACAGAGGTGAGATTGTAACTACGCTGCTTGAATGCAGGTTTGAGGTGCTTTTTTCTATTTTATGCTACTTTATACTTTATTTTACAGGGATAGATTGGAGTTTTTACTCCACTACGTTTGTGATTGTTATTGCGACTTTGTACATTTAGATTTGACATTTAAAACGTGATTGTTTCAGAAAATATGGCGCAGCATGAAACTTGAAAATGCTGCTTACACAGCAATACTGCAGTGATAATAATCCAATAATAGTTTTAGCCTGTAACAATGTAACACTGACAGAGTTTCTTACAAAGGCCATTTTTGTCATTATAGTGAGAATATCTGTTTGTGTTCCTGACAATCTGCAGCTGCTACCTGTATGGGCAGAATACCAAAACGTTGTGTTACAGCATCTTTAAATGGCCTTTTTGTTGCTGCAAATGTTGCTTACGGCCATACCACCCTGAACACGCCCGATCTCGTCTGATCTCGGAAGCTAAGCAGGGTCGGGCCTGGTCAGTACTTGGATGGGAGACCGCCTGGGAATACCAGGTGCTGTAAGCTTTTTCACTTCTCTTTTACAAACAGCAGAGGGCGCTGCTGCTTCTTCGATGGACACTGGCAGGCACTGATGAAAATCAATAGAATGGTGTACACACAATGTCAATGCTTTACAAAGATTTTTTAAAGAGCAGATCACGAGTTACAAGTGTATATCATTATATCATAAACTAATTAGAAGCTGATCAATTTCACTCAGAAAAATTTTGTAGGAGCGAGGAATGATGAAATTCAACATCCAGAGACAAGCTGCTCTGGTTTTCAAAGTCTCCACCGTGCTGTTTGGAAAGAGAAGTGAAAAAGCTTACAGCACCTGGTATTCCCAGGCGGTCTCCCATCCAAGTACTGACCAGGCCCGACCCTGCTTAGCTTCCTAGATAAGACGAGATCGGGCGTGTTCAGGGTGGTATGGCCGTAAGCAACAGCACTGGTGACAAAACGGCCCTTTATAGATGTCTATCACTGCCGCCGTGAACGCCTGTGTGCATTTCTGCTCATAGGGACATTAGCATATTTACAGAACTTCTGGGCAAGGAGCTCTGATTACAGTGACACAGTTTCCCCACATGAATGATAAACACTATCTACGACAGAGGTGAGATTGTAACTACGCTGCTTGAATGCAGGTTTGAGGTGCTTTTTTCTATTTTATGCTACTTTATACTTTATTTTACAGGGATAGATTGGAGTTTTTACTCCACTACGTTTGTGATTGTTATTGCGACTTTGTACATTTAGATTTGACATTTAAAACGTGATTGTTTCAGAAAATATGGCGCAGCATGATACTTGAAAATGCTGCTTACACAGCAATACTGCAGTGATAATAATCCAATAATAGTTTTAGCCTGTAACAATGTAACACTGACAGAGTTTCTTACAAAGGCCATTTTTGTCATTATAGTGAGAATATCTGTTTGTGTTCCTGACAATCTGCAGCTGCTACCTGTATGGGCAGAATACCAAAACGTTGTGTTACAGCATCTTTAAATGGCCTTTTTGTTGCTGCAAATGTTGCTTACGGCCATACCACCCTGAACACGCCCGATCTCGTCTGATCTCGGAAGCTAAGCAGGGTCGGGCCTGGTCAGTACTTGGATGGGAGACCGCCTGGGAATACCAGCTGCTGTAAGCTTTTTCACTTCTCTTTTACAAACTGCACAGGGCGCTGCTGCTTCTTCGATGGACACTGCTTCTTCGATGGACACTGGCAGGCACTGATGAAAATCAATGGAATGGTGTACACACAATGTCAATGCTTTACAAAGATTTTTTAAAGAGCAGATCACGAGTTACAAGTGTATATCATTATATCATAAACTAATTAGAAGCTGATCAATTTCACTCAGAAAAATTTTGTAGGAGCGAGGAATGATGAAATTCAACATCCAGAGACAAGCTGCTCTGGTTTTCAAAGTCTCCACCGTGCTGTTTGGAAAGAGAAGTGAAAAAGCTTACAGCACCTGGTATTCCCAGGCGGTCTCCCATCCAAGTACTGACCAGGCCCGACCCTGCTTAGCTTCCGAGATCAGACGAGATCGGGCGTGTTCAGGGTGGTATGGCCGTAAGCAACAGCACTGGTGACAAAACGGCCCTTTATAGATGTCTATCACTGCCGCCGTGAACGCCTGTGTGCATTTCTGCTCATAGGGACATTAGCATATTTACAGAACTTCTGGGCAAGGAGCTCTGATTACAGTGACACAGTTTCCCCACATGAATGATAAACACTATCTACGACAGAGGTGAGATTGTAACTACGCTGCTTGAATGCAGGTTTGAGGTGCTTTTTTCTATTTTATGCTACTTTATACTTTATTTTACAGGGATAGATTGGAGTTTTTACTCCACTACGTTTGTGATTGTTATTGCGACTTTGTACATTTAGATTTGACATTTAAAACGTGATTGTTTCAGAAAATATGGCGCAGCATGATACTTGAAAATGCTGCTTACACAGCAATACTGCAGTGATAATAATCCAATAATAGTTTTAGCCTGTAACAATGTAACACTGACAGAGTTTCTTACAAAGGCCATTTTTGTCATTATAGTGAGAATATCTGTTTGTGTTCCTGACAATCTGCAGCTGCTACCTGTATGGGCAGAATACCAAAACGTTGTGTTACAGCATCTTTAAATGGCCTTTTTGTTGCTGCAAATGTTGCTTTCGGCCATACCACCCTGAACACGCCCGATCTCGTCTGATCTCGGAAGCTAAGCAGGGTCGGGCCTGGTCAGTACTTGGATGGGAGACCGCCTGGGAATACCAGCTGCTGTAAGCTTTTTCACTTCTCTTTTACAAACTGCACAGGGCGCTGCTGCTTCTTCGATGGACACTGCTTCTTCGATGGACACTGGCAGGCACTGATGAAAATCAATAGAATGGTGTACACACAATGTCAATGCTTTACAAAGATTTTTTAAAGAGCAGATCACGAGTTACAAGTGTATATCATTATATCATAAACTAATTAGAAGCTGATCAATTTCACTCAGAAAAATTTTGTAGGAGCGAGGAATGATGAAATTCAACATCCAGAGACAAGCTGCTCTGGTTTTCAAAGTCTCCACCGTGCTGTTTGGAAAGAGAAGTGAAAAAGCTTACAGCACCTGGTATTCCCAGGCGGTCTCCCATCCAAGTACTGACCAGGCCCGACCCTGCTTAGCTTCCGAGATCAGACGAGATCGGGCATGTTCAGGGTGGTATGGCCGTAAGCAACAGCACTGGTGACAAAACGGCCCTTTATAGATGTCTATCACTGCCGCCGTGAACGCCTGTGTGCATTTCTGCTCATAGGGACATTACCATATTTACAGAACTTCTGGGCAAGGAGCTCTGATTACAGTGACACAGTTTCCCCACATGAATGATAAACACTATCTACGACAGAGGTGAGATTGTAACTACGCT
>NC_133811.1:3438835-3441335 GCF_043250625.1 Sebastes fasciatus | reverse complement strand
ATCTCGGAAGCTAAGCAGGGTCGGGCCTGGTCAGTACTTGGATGGGAGACTGCCTGGGAATACCAGCTGCTGTAAGCTTTTTCACTTCTCTTTTACAAACTGCACAGGGCGCTGCTGCTTCTTCGATGGACACTGCTTCTTCGATGGACACTGGCAGGCACTGATGAAAATCAATAGAATGGTGTACACACAATGTCAATGCTTTACAAAGATTTTTTAAAGAGCAGATCACGAGTTACAAGTGTATATCATTATATCATAAACTAATTAGAAGCTGATCAATTTCACTCAGAAAAATTTTGTAGGAGCGAGGAATGATGAAATTCAACATCCAGAGACAAGCTGCTCTGGTTTTCAAAGTCTCCACCGTGCTGTTTGGAAAGAGAAGTGAAAAAGCTTACAGCACCTGGTATTCCCAGGCGGTCTCCCATCCAAGTACTGACCAGGCCCGACCCTGCTTAGCTTCCGAGATCAGACGAGATCGGGCGTGTTCAGGGTGGTATGGCCGTAAGCAACAGCACTGGTGACAAAACGGCCCTTTATAGATGTCTATCACTGCCGCCGTGAACGCCTGTGTGCATTTCTGCTCATAGGGACATTAGCATATTTACAGAACTTCTGGGCAAGGAGCTCTGATTACAGTGACACAGTTTCCCCACATGAATGATAAACACTATCTACGACAGAGGTGAGATTGTAACTACGCTGCTTGAATGCAGGTTTGAGGTGCTTTTTTCTATTTTATGCTACTTTATACTTTATTTTACAGGGATAGATTGGAGTTTTTACTCCACTACGTTTGTGATTGTTATTGCGACTTTGTACATTTAGATTTGACATTTAAAACGTGATTGTTTCAGAAAATATGGCACAGCATGATACTTGAAAATGCTGCTTACACAGCAATACTGCAGTGATAATAATCCAATAATAGTTTTAGCCTGTAACAATGTAACACTGACAGAGTTTCTTACAAAGGCCATTTTTGTCATTATAGTGAGAATATCTGTTTGTGTTCCTGACAATCTGCAGCTGCTACCTGTATGGGCAGAATACCAAAACGTTGTGTTACAGCATCTTTAAATGGCCTTTTTGTTGCTGCAAATGTTGCTTACGGCCATACCACCCTGAACACGCCCGATCTCGTCTGATCTCGGAAGCTAAGCAGGGTCGGGCCTGGTCAGTACTTGGATGGGAGACCGCCTGGGAATACCAGGTGCTGTAAGCTTTTTCACTTCTCTTTTACAAACAGCAGAGGGCGCTGCTGCTTCTTCGATGGACACTGGCAGGCACTGATGAAAATCAATAGAATGGTGTACACACAATGTCAATGCTTTACAAAGATTTTTTAAAGAGCAGATCACGAGTTACAAGTGTATATCATTATATCATAAACTAATTAGAAGCTGATCAATTTCACTCAGAAAAATTTTGTAGGAGCGAGGAATGATGAAATTCAACATCCAGAGACAAGCTGCTCTGGTTTTCAAAGTCTCCACCGTGCTGTTTGGAAAGAGAAGTGAAAAAGCTTACAGCACCTGGTATTCCCAGGCGGTCTCCCATCCAAGTACTGACCAGGCCCGACCCTGCTTAGCTTCCGAGATCAGACGAGATCGGGCGTGTTCAGGGTGGTATGGCCGTAAGCAACAGCACTGGTGACAAAACGGCCCTTTATAGATGTCTATCACTGCCGCCGTGAACGCCTGTGTGCATTTCTGCTCATAGGGACATTAGCATATTTACAGAACTTCTGGGCAAGGAGCTCTGATTACAGTGACACAGTTTCCCCACATGAATGATAAACACTATCTACGACAGAGGTGAGATTGTAACTACGCTGCTTGAATGCAGGTTTGAGGTGCTTTTTTCTATTTTATGCTACTTTATACTTTATTTTACAGGGATAGATTGGAGTTTTTACTCCACTACGTTTGTGATTGTTATTGCGACTTTGTACATTTAGATTTGACATTTAAAACGTGATTGTTTCAGAAAATATGGCGCAGCATGATACTTGAAAATGCTGCTTACACAGCAATACTGCAGTGATAATAATCCAATAATAGTTTTAGCCTGTAACAATGTAACACTGACAGAGTTTCTTACAAAGGCCATTTTTGTCATTATAGTGAGAATATCTGTTTGTGTTCCTGACAATCTGCAGCTGCTACCTGTATGGGCAGAATACCAAAACGTTGTGTTACAGCATCTTTAAATGGCCTTTTTGTTGCTGCAAATGTTGCTTACGGCCATACCACCCTGAACACGCCCGATCTCGTCTGATCTCGGAAGCTAAGCAGGGTCGGGCCTGGTCAGTACTTGGATGGGAGACCGCCTGGGAATACCAGGTGCTGTAAGCTTTTTCACTTCTCTTTTACAAACAGCAGAGGGTGCTGCTGCTTCTTCGTTGGACACTGGCAGGCACTGATGAAAATCAATAGAATGGTGTACACACAATGTCAATGCTTTACAAAGATTTTTTAAAGAGCAGATCACGAGT